>NC_051219.1:25155413-25455413 GCF_015220715.1 Pygocentrus nattereri | reverse complement strand
GTATATATATATATATATATATATATATATATATATATATATATATATATATATATATATATATATATATATATATATATATATATATATAATGTGTGTATATACATACAATAGTATTGCACTATCCCAGTGTATAGTTGTACGAAATAAAACTATGAAATGTCCTGCTGTACACATTCCATATGTGCATTTAGTCTGAGGTATATAATAAATGAGATGCAGATACACAGGGATAGGATACTGATATAGAAATCTTCCAGATTGTATAGGATATAGATAGAAGATGTACAACATGTTAATCTATATGTGTAAGAATAGATTTGCTAGATTGAAGGTGCAGTAAAATCAGAGTGAGTGTCTTGGTGTAGATGAGGTTTAGATTGTCCATGGAGATGTAGTGACAGGCCTACAGACCAATACACCAGCACTATTGGCTGCTCAGCAGCCTGATGGCCCAGGGGAAGAAACTGTCTCAGAACCAGCTGGTCCAAGACTTTATGCTTTTGTACCTCCTTCCGCTCAGCAGCTGTGAGAATAAACAGTGGCCTGGATGCGTAGAATCCTTCAGAATCCAGGCAGTGGCTGATGTATAAGTCCAAAATGTTTGGGAGCTGGATCCCAGTGATATGCTGGGCTGTCCACAGCACCCTCTGCAGAGCTTTCCACTGAATGGCAGTACAGTTTCCATACGAGGTAGTGATGGAGCCTGTTAGAACGCTCTCTATAGTAATTGCGTATATGTTCTGAAGATGGGTTCGTGCCACACCTCTTCAGCCGCCTGAGGTGGAAGAGGCACTGTTGTGCCTTCTTTACCCGTGTGATGTGCTCGATCCATGTCAGTTCCTCTGAGTTGTGAACACCGAGGAACCTGAAGCTGCTGACCCTCTCTACCATGGCTCCGTTGATGGTGATGGGGGTGTGCACTCTCTCTTGCTTCCTGAAGTCCACTATGAGCTCCTTGGTCTTATTGACATTGAGAGAGAGGTTGTTCTCCTGGCACCAAAGTGTCAGAAAGCTGACCTGCTCTCTGTAGGCCTCTTCATTTTCATTGGAGATCAGGCCAACAATTGTGGTGTCAACTGCAAATTTGATGATGACGTTGGAGCTGTTTCTGGCTAAGCAGTTGCGGGTACACAGGGAGTACAAGAGAGGGCTGAGCACACAGCCCTGAGGAGCTCCGGTGTTAAGGGTCATTGAAGAGGAGGTGAAGCTGCCCATCTTTAACACCTGGCGTCGGCCCGTCAGGAAGTTCAGGATCCAGCTGCACAGAGAATTGTTCAGACTCAGATCCCGAAGCTTAATGTCGAGCCTTGAGGGCACGATGGTGTTGAATGATGAGCTGTAGTCCACAATCAGCATTCTCACATACATGTTCTTTTTGTCCAGATGGGAGAGAGCAGTGGGTCCAGAGTGGCAGGTAGTGAGGAGCAGATGAAGTCCCTGACCAGTTTCTCAAAGCATTTACTTATGATGGAGGTCTGAGCAACTGGGCGCCAGTCATTTAGAGTATTAACCCTGGCCGACTTTGGAACTGGCACAATGGTGGCCAGTTTGACGCAGTTTGAACCATATTATCCAAGATGGTGCCGAGCATGGCTGCTGTGTTGCAAGCTCCCTTAAATTCTGTTTGTTTTTTGTTCATTTTCATTTTATTTCTAACTACTTTTGCCAGTGGGGGGCGATTATGTGCACTCTAAGCCTCATCAAATGCTTATTTTTTCCTGGATTGGTTTAAAATATGTATCCAAGAAAGAATAATTTCCAAAATACATTCATGTAAATAGTTGTTGGTAAGTGTTTCGCAGAAATCAAATTATAAAAATAATATTTCTTACTGGAAAAAGTTAAAAGACTGCTTCATTTGCATGTCTTGCAGATGCTGATGATAGTCACTCCTTTATTCATGAAAATGACAGCCAGGAGAAGATTTCACCTATTTGTCATGAGCCATTTGGAGAAATTTAATCTTGTTTATACAGAAATCAGTGTATCAGGGACTTTTCGCCGCAAGATGGGTCTTTTGTCCATCTTGGTTATGAAAGTTGGTTGAATCGAGCTTTTGCGCTCCTCAGAGAGTGTCTCAGATGACACTGTATTAATATTCCCTCATGCTGCCAGGAGTTATATTTTCAAATACATTTGGGGGTGTGGGGGGTAATTTTGTGCACAAGAATATGTGTGTGCGTGATGGGTGGGTGCTGTTTTGTCATGAATTATTGATCTGTTGTTGGCATGGTGGGGACGGTGAGCCTGGATGAACTGTGCATGCAGGTGCTAGATAAGGCCAGATTTACACCTTTCCCCGCCAAGCCCACTCTGCTCAGCCAGCTCCTAAATTACATGGAAATTGAGTGGCTGAGAAAGCTAATAAAACTGCTACAGTGCCCTGAGCAGCAGCTCCAGCTCCTCTGCATTGCATTATAAGAAAGACCAGGTGCAAATCTTCACGGGCTGGAGTGCAAAGGTCCCACTTATTAAAAGGCAGAAGCTCGGCCCTCGAAGGAGGCCTTAATACAACACGCATGCAGAATGCATGGACATGGAGGAGTATGGGATACGCAGATACCTTGACGGACCTCGAAAGTTCTATGTTGAGGGATTTTGTGAGTTGATATTTATTTTCCATTCTACTGAGTTAGTTCAAACTGCAGACCAACTCTCTGAAGTGCTGACAGACATCTTCAACTCCTCTTTAATCCAGGCAGTTGTCCCCACCTGCCTGAAGACCGCTATCATCATCCCCGTCCCCAAGAACTCCACAGTGACAGAACTGAATGACTATCGGCCAGTAGTCCTCACCCCGATAGTCACTAAGTGCTTTGAAAGGTTATGACCCACATCAAAGCCAACATCGACGTCACTGGGGATCCACATCAGTACGCTTACCGAAAAATGCGATCCACAGAGGATGCCATCTCCTCTGTGGTCCACACTGCCCTCACCCACCTGGAGAATAAGGATTCCTACATCCGTATGCTCTTTGTGGACTTCACATCTGCCTTTAACACGATGATTCCCCAGAGCCTGGCTTACAAACTCCACACACTTGGACTGAGCACCTCTCTCTGTAATTGGGTCCTGGACTTCCTGACTAACAGGCTGCAGTCTGTGAGGATCCACAACATCTCCTCCTCCACCATCACCCTCAGCACCGGCTCCCCTCAGGGCTGTGTGCTGAGCCCCCTCCTGTTTACACTGCTCACATATGACTGCTCAGCCGTCCATCCAGGCTGTTATATTGTAAATTTTGCGGATGACACGGCAGTGGTTGGATGTATCACAAATAGTGATGTGAGTGAGGAACTGGCTACATCCCTGTTCCTCCTGGCCACATGGTGAGCAGTTAGATCCCATTGTTTTGAAGTTAATGTCTCCCAAACTCTGAAAATGTGAAACAATGTGGAACATTAAAAACTCATATGTGAAACACATATATCTGCAATTAAACTTTTTTGTGTTTTAATGAAAAATATGATGATTTTATGTGTGCACAGCTGTTCAAAGCTGTGTTTGTTCTGATCTAAATTTGCTATAATATTTACTAGCAAAACAGTCACTACTGAAACATTTGGTAAAGTTACAGTAGAGCTATTTTTTCTGACTTTAAACCAGTTCATTCCAAAGGAGAGGGGGACTGCATACATTAAATTCTGAATTTGTTAATGATCCTAAAAAGCAGTAACTGGAAACAGACAGAAACTAACAAAATATGTCTCAGCAAACAAGCTTGAAATGCTTTACATACTGACTGGAAAAAAACCACATTCTGCTTTATCTGGAAAACACTGAAAAGGCTGAGCTCAACCTGATATTCAGACAGTCTTGCGGCTCTATTCATAAAAGCATGGTAATGTTGGATTTATATTAGTCATCCGTCAACTTTCTCTCCTCGATTTCTCATTAATGTCCAAAAATGAGAAAATGTATATTTTTCACTCTGAAAGACATGCTGTTCATTATTTCCAGGATTTCAATATATATACCCCACTTTTTACAATAGAGTACTGCATTTACTGCAGTCATTTTATTGTGAAATGAATTTATCTTCAGATAAATGTTGAGCAGCATTATGTGATATGACAGCAACTGAGAGTTAAACAGGTGTTAACATTTGAATAAAAATGTTTTGTTTTGTTTTGTTTTTTTGGTATTTTGAAGATTTTTAAAAAATGTATATAATTCTATTGTTTATTTATGTAGCCAGGGTTTTGGTTGTATTTCTACAAATTATATGCAAAGTTAAACTGTCTGTAAAATGTATATTTGCATTTAAAATGTTTACTTGAGTTATTCTGTATGCAAACAATGCAAAACTGGTTAACTGGTTATTGTTCAGTAAATTACTGTGAAAGAAGGAAGCAATTTACAGTTATGTTATAGTAAATCATTTGCAGAGTGCAGAGAACAAACTACAGCCAAATATATTTTTAATGTATAATTTATATTTTTTATGTCTGTTATACTTTGCTGAACAAAATAGTATGGAAACATATTGGATACTGCATCATAATGAAGACCCTAAGTGACCTTTATGGTGCAATGCCAAGGTCAGCCACTCTTTCACAGATTTAGAAAAAATGTGATTTTTGAGTCATAGTTATATGGTTCACCCAGGTGGTCAGACCTCAGGAGAACCGTTAAAATGTGGAATTATTATGATAATTTATTTGAGTTTAAATATTAACTCAAGTTGTCTAAATAAATGCCTGTTTAATTTTAAATTAGTCTGAAAAGTAAACCAGCGTGTCAAATGGAGCAACCAGGCCAGCAGAGCCCAATAACTGAAATAGGCAATTTAAAGCTTTGATAACACTATTACCACTACTATATTTAAAATATCAATGCACATCAATATAAATATACAGTGGTGCTTGAAAGTCTGTGAAGTCTTTAGAATTTTATAATTAGTTTCAACTCTCAGACAGAGACATTTTACTTTAGAATTAATTAATTCAGAGTTAAATGTTCCATCAGTGATAGCAAGCCATCCTGGCCCAGATACAGCAAAACAGGGCCAATCCATAATACTATCACCACTGTATTTCACAGATACGGTTATATGCTGGAATGCAGTGTTTGTCAAACATAACACATTTAAACCAAAAAGGTCTATTTTGGTCTCATCTGTGGACAAAACACTGTTCCAATAGCCATGTGATCTTTAGCAAACTGCAGATGTGCAGCAATGTTCTTTTTGGAAAGCATTTTTATACAAAAATCTAAGTGATAAATACATGTGGAATATATATTTTTTCCATATGGGAAAGTACAGGAAAGATTAAACAAGTAGGAAA
Source organism: Pygocentrus nattereri (assembly GCF_015220715.1). Taxonomy (NCBI): domain Eukaryota; kingdom Metazoa; phylum Chordata; class Actinopteri; order Characiformes; family Serrasalmidae; genus Pygocentrus; species Pygocentrus nattereri. The sequence goes on along the minus strand of NC_051219.1, from coordinate 25,450,119 downwards.
GAGTGGGGTTGTTAATAGTAATGAAAAGAATAATAAAAAAGAATAAAAGATTAATACATTTAAGGATTTTGTACGTGTATTTCGATGTGCAAGTGTAGCAAAGGAAGATCTGGCAATTTCTACAACAGACTACAACTATAGGCCTTGCACCTTTTTAGGCTATGGATTGTCTCATATTGTGTATAACTGTCAATAAGATGACTCATCACATACACTGAATCAGTTATTTTATCTGCTTTTTGTCTTTGTGTGGTATGTAATTTGCTTTGAGTCCTCGATGAAAGTGCTATTATTATCGGCACTACTATCCTCAAAGAAGCCTCAAAGAAGCTAGAGCTGAATTGTATTCCCACCTGTAAATGCAGTGAATAAATATAGTTATAAGAGCTAAGTGTTTAGTTCCCTGGGTACATTAATTAAGCTGAACGACTGCAGCTCTGTGTTTGACTACCAGGATCAGTCGATCCTGAGAATGATTATTTCTCTTACATATGTCAGTCTCAGCAACTATAATTAGTCCTATGTTTGTCTTATGTTGTTTTAATGCAAATATACGTCACCTATAGTGTGCTACTCAGTGCCAGTGCAATTACTTCTGCATCCTTTTTTCTCACTTGGTGTTGTGAGCGAGAGCGTTGGCGTATTCAGCTTTTTCCAAGCCCAGCTGGAACGTCGCGCTCTGGTGTGCGTAAGCAGCACAGCCGCAGTGGGAACGACTCTAGGATCCTCCCGAATCATCATTAAGGAAAGCTTTAATGATGGGCCTTCTCTCAGCCAGGCTCATTTAGACGTTTGATTCATCCGTCTTGCTGTTAGGGGTGCTTTACACCCCACATATGCCCCATGATGGCCTCCTTCTCCAGGCTAGAGATGAGAGGAGGCCTGGGGTGCCCCTGGAGGTCCACGCCTGAACCTTTTTGTTATACTTGTTAATTAATTACGTCCCCAAAGCCCTGCAGTGAGGCCTGTACTGTATTAAGGCCTGGGCTCATGTTTTTAGTTCTGGCTGCTTCTCTCTTTCGCTCTTTCTCTCTTTCCTTCTCATAGCCTGCAGGGTTTGCCAAACGCATCACCTCAAGCTTGGTTCTACTTACTCAGTGGCATTACCCAACCAGAACAAGGAAGACAAAAGTGATGAAAAAGAACTTTTTCCTGTCTGATTACTGAAAGCATCTTTCTCATCTTGGGCTGAAAATATGTGCTTATCACTCTATAGTATACTTGCATAGAAGACTATTTTGGGTTATATCTAAAACTAGGCCCTATGGACTATATAGTGCTATTTTAGACTATGTTAAAACAATGTCTGTGTATGAAAATGTTAACTGTTTTTGGGTTACAAAAATAATGTCCTATACCAGATATCAAACCACCTTAGGAGCCCCAATATTTTATGGCCTTTTTACCATCGTGGTTGTAAATATGTCAAAGCATGTGCTAATATACTTGTACACAGTAAAAATAATGCCGACTTACTTTGCTCTGCTTTAAGCTATAGCTCAGCTATAGCCGCTTTTCTCGCATCTCTGGCAGGAAACTTTTCCACAAAAGTAGAAAAATGTAAAATGTCTCTCAATGTTCAAATTTTGGGGGCTGAAGTCAGTTTCTCATTCGTCAACTACTTGTTTTTCCATTCCACCTTACAGGTAACTGCTGCCCCATTTAAGGCGGAACCTGACAATTCAAAAAAGAAGCAGGCAAATGAGAAACTGACTTCATCTTTGCAACTTTTTAGTGTTTGGCAGTATTTCATTACAGATTAAATGTATCAGAAAGCCAGCTGGAGTGATCATAGATGCAAATACATCAATTTTTCTTCACATTATCAATGTTCATCTTAAATCTTTCTCTTTGCCTTTTTGCTACTAATGGGGTGAGATTATCTGCGCACCTATTCTGACCAGCTGTCTGTGCACCAGCCTTTAGGGTTCAAGGGTGAATGAGCAGTTATACATTAACTCCAACATTTAAAACCATTTATTGTTAAAATTGTGTTACACAAACAGCAGAGCTTTATTTTACTGTAAAGAAGGATTATTTTATTTTTACCTACAAATCTAATTAATCTGTGGAACCACAACAGAGGAGTACAACAGCTGCATGTTGCTGACCTCTGCCCTATACACTATAAGGCACACTATTTTTGGACTAACTATGCATTATTCACTATATAGTGCACTATTTTAGGCTGTAAGAAACAATCTCCATTGACTATATATATATATATATATATATATATATATATATATATATATATATATTTGAGACTGTACAAAAATATACCCTTTCATAATAGAGTGCACTTTTGTGGGCCATAGCAACAATTTTTGACTACACTCTCAGAGATAAAGGTAGTAAACTGTCACTTTTGTCGAATGCTATGGTTACCTCAAGGATACATCTCAGTACCTTTAGCCAGGGAACATAATTGTTCCATCATCCACTGAAATGATATTTTCTAAGTTGTATTGACTCCTCACACCCCTTTCATCTCCAGGCATTTTGTTTTATTGTTCTGTTTTAAAACATTTGTTATGAAAAGGTAAACAAAATTAACTTTTCACCTGAAAAAAATATGTAAGACGACCTTAAACGCACTGTTGTACCTTCAAGGAACATTTACATTGTTTTGTCAGTCTGTGTGCAAACAAAAAAATTAAGCTAGAAACAATATAATAAATGCAATAATTAAACAGACATTAGACACAGTAATCAGACAGGACAGTACAGCAGCAACACAGCACTCATTTCTGGACATGAGTTAATAGAATAAGTTGCAGAGATATTTAACATGCTGTGATCCGTGAGTCACGTAGTAAGATGACATACATAAACACAGCAGTTACTGAGGTAGTAAAACAGTGTAAACACAGTGTTAGCAGCAATGTTCCAATATTTTGCAAGTAAAGCATCAAAAGAGGTGTGTGTAGAGTATGTGTGTGAGGGCAGTTTAGATCTGCACTTGTGAGTTTAGAAACCTGATCGCTTGAGGACCAAAGCTGTTGCAGAGTCTGGCAGTGATGGCACAGATACTCCAGTACCTTCTGCCAGACAGCAGCAGTGAAAAAAGTCAGTGTGAGAGATGGATGGGGTCGTCCACAATGCTAGTGGCTTTCCAGATACAATGTGTCTTGTAGATGTCCATGATGGAGGGGAGAGAGACCCCAATGATCCTCTCAGCTGTCCTCACTATATGTTGTAGGGTCTTGCGATCCGAGGCGGTGCAATTCCCAAATCAGGTGATGATGCAGCTGCTCAGGATACTCTCCACAGTCCCTCTGAAGAACATGGTGAGGATGGGCGGGGGGGGAGATGAGCCTTCTTCAGTTTCTGCAGGAAGTAGAGTGCTGGGTTCTCTTGGCTATGGAATTGGTGTTGAGGGACCAGGTGAAGTTCTCTGTGATGTGGACACCAAGGAACTTGGTGCTCCTGATGATTTCCACAGCAGATCCAGTGATGTTCAGAGGGGGGTGGTCATCTCACATTCTTCGGAAGTCAACAACCATCTCCTTAGTTTTGTCTACATTCAGAGACAGGTTGTTGGTTCTGCACCAGTCCATTAGCTGCTGCACCTCCTCTCTATACACTGACTCATCATTCTTGCTGTCCAGACCCACCACAGTCATGTCATCAGCAAACTTAATGATGTGATTTTAGCTGTACTTTGCCATACAGTCAAGAATCAGCGGGATAAACAGCAGTGGACTAAGCACACAGCCTTGAGGGGCACCGGTGCTCAGTATGGTGGTGCTAGAGATATTACCTACCCTGACTAACTGAGGTCTCTCAGTCAGGAAATCCAGGACCCAGTTACAGAGGGAGGTGTTCAGGCCCAACAGACTCAGGAAGCTGGAAGCTGGTCTTTAATGTGCCTCATGACAAGCCTCTCAAAGCACTTCATGATGATGGGAGTGAGTGCAATGGGATGGTAGTCATTGAGGCAGGACACTGGAGATTTCACAGAGATTTCACAGGGATGATGATGACTTGAAGCACATTGGAACGGCTGCAGCGCTCAGCGAGTGGACACGCTTAGCCTCTTTGATGGCCCAGGAAAGCTTGGCTCTTGCCATCCTGAGGCTTGCTTTACTTGAAAGCCTTATCGTGGGTTCTCAGCAGCATACGCATCTCTGCAGTCATCCATGGTTTCTGGTTGGGGTGAGATGTGATGAGTTTGGAGACAGTAACATCATTAGTGCACTTGCTGATGTAGCCAGTCACTGACTCTGTATACTCCTCAAGGTTGATGGAGTCACCGGAGGTTGCTGCTTCTCTGAACATCTCCCAGTCATTGTTCTCGAAACAGTCCTGAAGAGCAGAGATAGCTCCTGGCGGCCAGATTTTCACTTGCTTCTTGTCTGGTTTGGCACATCTGATGAGCAGTCTGTGGATATGTTCAAAGTGCTGCTTCTTTGGAACGTGTTGCAGGCATCAAATTCAAAATGAGTGAATATTTGCAAAAAACAATCAAGTTTATCCGTTTGAACATTAAATATCTTGTCTTCGTAGTGTATTCAACTGAATATACATTGAAAAGATTTGCAAATCACCGTATTCTGTTTTTATTTATGTTCTACGCAACGTCCCAACTTCACTGGAATTGGGGTTGTATACACACATCTATATATACATACATAATACATATCAACATTTTCATTAGTGAAATCTGTTCAGGGCACTTTTTCTATGCCAAAACAGTGAGAAAAAGCACTCCCCCACTGAAAGCAAAAAATCTGTAAAAAAAAAACAAAAAAAAACAAAACACATACAATGTGATCCCTGAACAAAAGTGGTGCTTCGCATCAATGACAGTGTGCGGCCTTGTTATTTTGAAAAAACACCTCAGCCCATCTCTTCACCAAATCCATTTACCCAAGTGCGCAAGTGTCCAGTGTACTGCCTTGCCTTTTTTTTTTTTGCTTTTTTTTTTTCTGACAAGCGCTAACAAAAGTATGTCTGCAGACCTCTAAGTGCTGCACATAGTGTTCTCAGGGCATGCTAGGCTAATGGCCACTGTGGAAATAGGGTTTCCAGCATTTGTGATTGACCGAGCTCAAGTACGTGAGTTTTCCACAAGTGCTCGAGCTAATGGAGGACGCGGGCAGTAAACGTGATGGAGAGACCGTGGCCATCTGCTGCAGCCCGAATGTGTTTGGACAAAGAGGGGTGGCGGTGCACTAGTCTGACATTCGAATGACTAAAGCTATTGATTCAGCGTGTCTGGGGATGTAGAGCTTGAGCAAAATGCTCTCTGCAGACTTGGAAAGAGTTTATTTTAAGACTAGGGCTTGTTGGTTTTTGATACACATCTAAATCCATTAAAAAACAACACAGGTTTGGATTTATGAAAAAAGTCAAGTCAAAAGTTTACTGTTTATCAGTTTCTCAGCCTATTTATATATACATGCTTCATGCATAGGTATACTGGAATAGGTACCTATTATTATGCTTAGTTTGGTATTACTTAACCTTTAAATAAACCTTTGAAAGTGCTGAGATCATATTGTTGTTTTGCTATACTAATGAAATGGATTAAAATAGTTAATTATGCAGTTGCACAATGATTTGCATTTAATTTGCACACATTAAATTTTAATTATATTGCATTTTCTTTCATTTGTTTACAGGTTTGAGTCTGCATGTCAGAACTAAGACCTGTTGGATTTGTTTTCTCAGATGATGTCATGCAATCTAATGTAATTTTTGGGTATGATTGGTTGATTGGTATGAGACAGTATATCTATGTACAACCCCAATTCCAATGAAGTTGGGATGTTGTGTAAAACATAAATAAAAACAGAATATGATGATTTGCAAATCCTTTTCAACCTACATTCAATTGAATACACTACAAAGACAAGATATTTAATGTTCAAATGGATAAACTTTATTGTTTTTTGCAAATATTCACTCATTTTGAATTTGATGCCTGCAACACATTCCAAAGAAGTTGGGACAGGGGCAACAAAAGACTGGGAAAATTGAGGAATGCTCAAAAAACACACCTGTTTGGAACATTCCACAGGTGAACAGGTTAATTGGAAACAGGTGAGTGTCATGATTGGGTATAAAAGAAAGGCTCAGTTGTTCACAAGCAAGGATGGGGCGAGGTTCACCACTTTGTGAACAACTGTGTGAGCAAATAGTCCAACAGTTTAAGAACAACGTTTCTCAACGTGCAATTGCAAGGAATTTAGGGATTTCATCATCTACAGTCCATAATATCATCAAAAGATTCAGAGAATCTGGAGAAATCTCTGCAAGTAAGCAGCAAGGCAGAAAACCAACAATGAATGCCCGTGACCTTCGATCCCTCAGGCGGCACTGAATTACAAACCGACATCGTTCTGTAACGGATATTACCACATGGGCTCAGGAACACTTCAGAAAACCATTGTCAGTGAACACAGTTCATCGCTCCATCTACAAGTGCAAGTTAAAACTCGTCAAATTCAAAATGAGTGAATATTTGCAAAAAACAATAAAGTTTATCCGTTTGAACATTAAATATCTTGTCTTTGTAGTGTGTTCAGTTGAATATAGGTTGAAACAGATTTGCAAATCATTGTATTCTGTTTTTATTTATGTTTTACACAACATCCCAACTTCACTGGAATTGGGGTTGTAATTTCCACAAATTGCACAGAGCAGATTCATATTTGATTAAAATCACTTCAAAAGTCTTATTGTCAAACTGTAAAAACTACACACACTGCAGAGTCATACTGGGTTAAAATCACTCCATATTGTAACGAGTCCCTCCCCCAGGCCTGGCTCCAGGGTGGGCCCTGGTAACCCTGATCCAGGCAGGGTAGACAAGTCCTGCTTTCTTCTTATTTTCATATGGGTAATTATGGATCATAGTTTGTCTGACCTGTCACCTAGGACCGGTTTGCTTTGGGAGACCCTACCAGGAGCTTTTTCTCCAGACAACATAGCTCCTAGGATCATTCAAGCACGCAAACCCCTCCACCACGATAAGGTGGTGATCCATGGAGAGGTGTAGATTCATGCTGGATTAAAATCGCTCTACAATTATTACTGTCAGACTGTAAAACTACACACACTGCAGATTCACACTGGAGTAATATCACTCCACAATTATTACTGTCAGACTGAAAAAAATATAAGCTGTAGTTTCATACTGGATAAAATCCACACTACAATGATTAATTTTTTACTGCAAAAATATATTTATAATCACCATTCTCATTTATAATCACTTCAATTACTGTATCTGCCTAGATAAAGCTAGTAAACCTGCAGTAGAAATGTAGATGATGACCTGAATCAGGTATGTCAGAGCAGGGAAAACACTAAACTGAGCACTGCTTTAGCCTTTGGCACTAGAGATTCACACTTCTACTGTAGATCAGTGTAGTTCCTGACTTGAGCTAAGCTCCAGGCTGACATGGCTGAATCATCACCAGCAGTATGAAGGTGAAGGATCCTGATGCAGATTTGAGGTGCATTAGCTAAATGAGCCTCGGGCCGAGCACTTTCTGCCCCATTACACCTTTAATGACTCCAGAAAACATCCACTGCATCACGTCCCATTGTCTTTGAGTGTTCAGGGAAAAGGCTGAAAACAATGCTGCTTTTATGTGGGGAGACAGGTGGGCACACACACAAAAATGCACATGAATTAGGTTCTCTAGGCAAACTCTATTCAATTTCAGATCAGGATGATAAGATTTGATTTCATGATTCTCTGCGCACCGCAACCCTATCTGGACTAAGCAGTTAATGAGGATGATGATGATGTTGATGATTCTCTGCGCATCATTGCAGTTTTTGATACAGTATCTGTAGTCTCCATTACTTTTTTTTTTTACTACCATTCATCATAGTTGTGATGTCACATTTACATCACCCATTTACTCTACAGCAGTTTAGTCCCACCCCTTTCCTGCTAATGTGATGTGGAGTGCCATCTGTAGTAGAATTATTTGAGTGGTAGAGTTTAAACATTTCTGGCTGTCAGGCAGAAGGATCACTCCAAAGGATCCACACATCTGTAAGATGAGGCCATAATGAAGTGAGAACATGTTTCCACTGTTCCAGAATACAGTGGTGGCATGCTTTACACCGCTCCAGCTGACACTTGGAATTGAGCATAGTGATCTCAGACTTGTGTGGAGCTGCTTGGCCACTGAAAATTTTTTAATTTATTTTATGAAGCTCCTGTCACACAGTTCTGGTGCTAATGTTGTTACTGCAGGCAATTTGAACTCTGTAGAAAGTGATGCAGGAGAGGATAGGTGATTTTTATGCACTCTTCAGCATTAGGCAGCCCCACTCTATAAGTTTGTGCGGTCTACAGCTTCATAGCCGAACTGACATTTCTCTTGCTTCCATTTCACAATAATAGCACTTATAGATGGCTGGGGCAGATCTAGCAAGTCTTAAATTTCACAGACTGACTTGTGATATCCCATGACAGTTCCATGTTTAAAGTCACTGGGCTCTTCAGTATGACTCATTCTACTGATGTCAGTAATTAGAAGGGATGTCCACATACATTTGGCCATGTAGTGTACATGCCACCACACAAACATTATCAGTGAACCTCAAAATACAAGAAAAATGAAACGAACAGGCACTGGAATGTTTGGTACACTGTGTAACTTTCAGTCTGCGCTCAGAATTCACCTTTATTATCATTCACCAGTCTATTTACCCCTACTGCCAAGGTTGGGGGCAGAGGTCAAACACCCACTGAAATTCACTTTGTGGGTCTCGGCTGGGCAGTAGGTTTCTGACCTGCTATTACACCCTCACACACACTCCTCTGACCTGTGATTACACCCTCACACACACTCATTTAAGATAACTGTACTGACCCAGTGGATCCAGAGGCTGCGGCATGAACTCAATCCTCTGCAGAATAATAGTAATATGTGTAATTGTCGGTCAAGACCTTTTTTGAGAATCACCTGAGCGTGTAGTTGGGGGTCTCACCTGACATCCTGAAATGAGTGGGAACACACATGCAGACCTTTTCCTCTCTACATTTTTTTTCGCGTTTTTCATGTTTATCATTTGTGTCTTGGTTTTTGGAGTCATTTCACTTCAATTTTAGCTACATTATGTAAAATATTTATACATTCAATAAGCTTCTCAAGGTAGGAGCACTTCTGAAGGTAGATCAGCACTTCTACTCTCAGACGTTTTGGGAATTTAGGCCAACATTAAAAAAGCTATAGTCATGAATGACAAGACTGCTGTAATGTTGTTTATGATATTATTATATACATTACACAGTACTGTATAAAAGTCTGAGACCACCCTTCATTAGTTTTAATTTGCAGCCAAAACAGGCATTAAGTACATGTATTTAATTTTTCAGCATCAGAATAAAACACACAACATATTTAACAGAAAATCACACAGAAGCCTCAACAACTAAATCTATTCTCAGCGGTTTGAGTGCTCAGTGTGCCACTCTTTACCTTTATTCCAGCTTCCATTCTTTACAGGACACTCACTTTCAGTTTCTCAAAGAATCTGCAGACACACCTCCAAAGTTTAGTCATAGTTGGTTGACCATTTTCTGAAGTAATCAAACACATTCAGTGACGTTGAGGTCTGGACTCTGGGGTGGTCAGTCCATTGTGTCTGTCTCCTTTTTTCAAGACTTTTTGACAGCTACATATCCTCTCAGACCAGGGCTTGGCAACATGTGGCTCTTTTATTGCCGTGCTGTGGCTATACAGCACAATTTGATTTGTAGGGAAAAATAAAATAATCCTCCTTTGCTCTGCTGATCGTTCACTAAAGATCCCTTGAAGAACCATCTTTCTAAAGGTGTAGAGATGCATCACATGTAAATGTTTTTATCATATACATTTTAAAACTGAATGAAAATCCAAAATCCATTACTGTTTGATACCTTTTTAAATGAATTTGTATTTCAGTATCTTAATTTTAAACATGAACAATTCAACCTTTAACATGGCAAAAGCGAGTGTTGTAGGTATTGATACTCTGTGAAAATGCAGTTATGATTTGATATCTACTTTATTTGAAATATATTGTGTGAATATCTTACTATATACATACATGTTTGATGTATAGCACAATTGACTTCATTAAAACTACACACAACAAAAAATAGTATAATAAATACAAATTTAATAAACTTCAGTCACAGAACTCATTCTGGCCAATTTTTGACTATTACTTTAACGAAAGTGCACTCATCATTGCATCGAAATACCAAGAAGTTACAGTTATTTTTAGACTCCTTTACACTTTCTCTGCTCTTTTTTTCTCTCTCTTCTCCGACTCCCTTTTTTCTTCCCTCTCTTCGTTCTTTTTCTTAAAAACTACTCTGGCACCAAATGTCAGCTTAGTAATGTCCTTTCGTCAAAAAGTGCTGTTTCTTCCAGGCCGCAGTGTGATCTGAAGTAAGCTTCAATTACAGCATGCGCAGCGATGAGGAGTGTGGAGCTTAAAGTTTAGAGCCGTGAGTGGGTGTGTGGTACGAGAGTGAGTCAGAGAACAGCAAAAGCCTTATCAAAGCATTCTTTGGACAGTTTGGAAGTTGAAAAAAACAAACAAATAAATAAATATATAAAAATCCGGTAGAGCGCAGCAAAGCTGAGTGGGTGCACGTCTGCTTTCTGACCGTTTTGTATTTGCAGGAGCACCTGATTATTTGTATTTCTTTTTTTTTTCTGGTATATTTCTGATATTGTTTTGTTTTACTGCAGCTTCTGAATGCAGAAGGATTGTACCAGTGAATTTTATCTTGCTGTGCTTCAAAGGGAAAAGTGAAAAATTAAAGCAGCACTGTGTTATCCTTTTTGTTAAAACCGAGAGAAGTGGCATTAGTTGAGCAAAGAGAAAAAGAACACACTAAAATATGGTGAAAAAAATCCTGCTGTGAGTTGGTCTGTAAAGCCTGCAAAAACATTTAACAGTCAGAGGTACTGAGATGGATTTGGCAGGAGATTTTCAGACCACGTTGTACGTCTAATGTCTTACACATTAATATTAATGACTCAGAAAGAAGGTCTGTCTTGATGTTTAAGTCTCAAATGCAAAATCAACATTATACGGATGATTATATGGTGACAGTAGTAGATAATTCACTCACAACTTCAGATTACACTTCCTTATATATAGCAATGACCACCGCATACTCCACATTTCAAGATGGGGCTTTAAAGGTGAGGGATACAGAGCTGTCTGTGTGTGTGTGTGTGTGTGTGTGTGTGTGTGTGTGTGTGTGTGTGTGTGTGTGTGTGTATGTGTGTGTGTTCGAGAGAGAGAGAGAGAGAGAGAGAGAGAGAGAGAGAGAATGTATAAAACATGTGTATGTCCTTGAATTTTGTTTTTATTTACATTTTGCAATGTGTGTATGTATCTATGTGTGTGTATATATATATAAATAAATAATGTGGGCGGCACGGTGGCGTGGTGGGTAGCGCTGTCGCCTCACAGCGAGGAGGGCCTGGGTTCGATTCCCCGGCCGGGCGGCCAGGGTCCTCTCTGTGTGGAGAGTTTGCATGTTCTCCCCGTGTCTGCGTGGGTTTCCTCCGGGTTCTCCGGTTTCCTCCCACAGTCCAAAGACATGCAGTCAGGCCAATTGGACATGCTAAATTACCCCTGGGTGTGAATGTGTGTTTGTCTGTCTGCCCTGCGATGGACTGGCGACCTGTCCAGGATGTATTCTGCCTTTCGCCCGAAGACTGCTGGGATAGGCTCCAGCATCCCCCCGCGACCCTGACGGAGAAGCGGCTTAGAAAATGGATGGATGGATATATATAATGTACACACACACACACATTTCAAAATAACTTGGAAAGACATCTAGCTCCATTGAGTTACATTAGGAGTAAAGTAAACTTTTTTCCCTCTCCTGTAAAGTTATTGTTTGCAACAACAGTGATATGTATATTGTATTTATACTTGCAAATATACATTATAAGGTAACTGAAATAACCTAACATGTTATACATACATAACCTAGTCAGGTTATCCCAGCATGTATTCTGTTAAATAGTGGCCCAGCACTGGGTTGTGAATATGGCCCATATTGGGTTGTTTTTAATTCAGCAGTTTTTAGAGCCCACTCTAATTGTGTAGTTGTGCACTAGTCTCTAGAGAGAGATTTTCTGGTTAGAAAACCTAACCTACCAAGACAGACTTAAAGGTGGGAGGACCTTTGAAAATACAGAACTGCATTTGAATGGATTTTTAGAAGCTTTAGGGTTTTTATTTATTTATTTATTTATTTATTTATTTATTTATTTATTTATTCATCCATCCATCCATATTCTAAGCCGCTTCCCCGTCAGGGTCGCGGGGGGGTGCTGGAGCCTATCCCAGCAGTCTTCGGGCGGAAGGCAGGATACACCCCGGATGGGTCGCCAGTCCATCACAGGGCATTTATTTATTTATCTTCCCGCTTACAGTCAAACACAGAAGGATGACAGATAAAGCTAGCTAAATAAAGTTTTTCACATTTTTTCTGTGTTTCTGTCATTTTTTTCTGTCAACATAAATACAGATTACAATTGTAAGTAACCATGTATAATAGATAAATATAATAACAAAATAAACATTATAATTGTAGACCTTTTAGAGTCAACACCAACCTAGCACAGTCTGTGTGGTTCGTATTGATGCTGATGCTGCATTTTTCTTCTCTTGGTCTACAAATGCTGCTTTGCAACCATGCAATTGTATTATTAACTGGCATGTTTCCATTAAAGCATCCACATGGTCTCCCAGTGAGAACTGCGGCTCAATTAGAGTCTCTGCAGCTACAGTCGATCAATCAACATCGATAGAAACTTCCAGTGGAACATACATACTGAATATTTTCTTTAGAAATGGACAAATAGTGTTTGTATGAGAACTCATGAGGGATCAGCAGGTGAAGCAAACTCTGATTTGATCCAGTGAAGGTGGTCTAACAGTGGTGAATCTAAAGGAAATCTCAGGAAATATACTTATAACCATTTCATGTAATAACTTTCTGTGATAGAGCATTTAAGAGCATTAAACTCTTGAAACATCTGGTTCCCATCACCACTACTGTGAACTGAGAATTATGCTTTTGTATGTATCGTAATTATTGAATTTTGTGATTTTAAAACATCAGTGGAATTAAATGTAAATATTTAAAGACTATAGTCCTTATTTAGGATTTTTAGGTCACATTTTAAGCATTAGACTGGATTAGGCATCAAATACAATACTTGATGCTATTTCATCCAACAGTTCATTTGCCATTAAAGAATATATCTAATTAATTAATTAATTAATTAGAATTAGAATTAATTAATAATCTTCTTTTTCTGCTTTATTCATGCCACTGTCATAAATGGACATTATCCGCATCCTACAGCAGTCATGACGCTAACAAACTTTGCACTGCGGATCTACTTTACAGTGGAAACTGAAAATATGGCTTTATTTTTGGACTGTTTTCAATTTTCTTACAGTACAAAAAATGCTATCTGGGTAAGTGAAATTATCCTAAAAAAGCAGTCAACTTATGTACTATTTTTTATCTTCTGATTTTTTATTTCAATTTAGCGTGTTTTATTTTTTGCATGTTTTTGTAACGGGGAACGAGGAGGCAGACGCACGTGCTGAGATAAGTGAGATTTATTAAGGGCAAATCCAGGGTCATAGTCTAAACAGTCCAGGTTCAAACAGCCAATACGGAGAGCAGGAGAGACAGACATGACAAAATGAACACAGGCATAAATATCCAAGCACAGACAGAGATTCAAACAAAGCAAACAAAGACCAGCGAAAACAAAGGGCAAACTCAGGGCTTAAATACGACACCTGGAAGACGAGGAACAGGTGAAAATAATCAGGGGCAGAGTCACAAAACAAGGGGCAGGACTATGGATACCAAAACAAAGAAGCACATGGACTGTACCAAAACACAAACATGTACAGGACTGGGAGGGGCCAATTGTGACCGTTTTAAGTGATTTTTTTTTTAAGAAAAAAGCTTATCATAAATCTAACAATATACTTTTACTTGATAAAATTACTTTCATAAGTAAAACATGCCTAGAAATGAGAGAAACAATCAATATTCCTTCAACCATCTCAAATAAAAAATATGAGATATAGTAAATAAATTTACGATCATTTTACTTGAAGTTATACCATTTTTTGAGTATAATCACATCTGTGTTTTCAGCATTTTGGTAATTTCATGCTGTCCCCAGTTGTGAATCTGTATTTCAGTGTTTCTTTCAGGCTATGTAGCCTTTTAGTGCATGCTGTTCCAGAGCACATCACAGGTGCACACAAAAGCCTTAACACACACTGTAACACTTGAGACGCTGTAGCGCCAAAACAGAATGCACTTTGTCAGAGCCGAGAGTTTTTGAGCTGAGCGCTTTTCATGGTCAGTAAACAGACTCATGTCTGTGGTGTAGAAGTGAAAGATATGTTGGTGAGACAGTTACTAAAATGGACCTGTTACAGCAGCTCGAAGGCTGATGCACTGAAGACAATGGTGGGAATGCGTAATGTCTGTGTAATGTCAAGGTGAAGGGAAGGTGACCGGTCCTCATTATCTACTTATTGGCCAACTAATACACATCACCATGCAGAAATCTGTGATTGACACTTCGGGTCAAAGAGAATTTATTAAAGCGAGACAAGCGCTGTGAATTCCAGCCAATGACCTGGATTTGTCAAATACATGGCAACACAACCTAGTTCTGCCATTTCTGCCTTTAATGGTTAAGCTGTGTTAGCTCTTCTAATATTCATGGGCTCCTCTGAGAAGGAGACATGAGAGAACCAAGACAGGTGGGTTATCTACACGAAGGGTCTCTGTGATATGACCTCACGGTCTTAAATATGCACTTTTCAAACTCAGCATTATCTTTCAGAGACATGAAATATGTAGAAGATCTCACATCTTTCCATTCAGAAGAAGAAATATATGTAAATATATTTCTGCACATCCAAAATATATGCGCAGTGAGTATATAAATATTCACATCACATTATTTTCACATTTTGATAGCAGTTAGACAGATATATTCTCCAGATTCAACCTGAAGACATTTTTGTATCATAAAAGATTTTTTAATCATAAATGCTTTTCCAATTACTGAGTTATGAGTTTAAGTTACATATTTAAGATCTATTTTGGTTTTGGTTTTTCATCATATAAATGGCGTATAGTGAGAGCTAGCCTGGCTAAAGTGCAGCCTCCACACAGGGGGGTTAGTTTAACACATTGTTACAACTAAGACCCCAGAAAGGACACATGAACAGAAAGAACACCAATTAAACTTCAATATTATTCCAAAATTAAATTAGTGATGTTTGCATAAATTGACCTAGTGAATGATACAACTAGCCTCTCAGGCTGTTTGACTGAAATGTTTACAAATGGTACATTTTCTTTGTAGCAAAGATGTGTAGGTTGCTTATACAGGGTGATCCAAAAATATTCATCTGATTGAATCATCAAAATGATTTATTTCACATGTAAATTATTACAGAACAATGCAGTAAACTGTAAATGGTTTAATTGATCATAAAGTTTACTATGTAATTTTATGAGTGCTCAACATAACCTCCTCGAGCTGTACAGACAACATCAACACGATAGTCAAAACTCTTTCAACTGGTATGTGATTGGTTCCTAGATGCCTCACAGTTTTAAAAATATGGCACTTTGAAATCAGATGAATATTTTGTATAATAAGTTGATGCCATTTTTCTAACATTTTCTAATTTTAAATAATTTAGCAAAAAACTAAATGGGCCACTATTTGTGATAGCTCCAGTATGGAATATGACAGTGAAACATAGTCATATGCAAGTGTTTCTGCAACCCTGGTAAAATTCCATGTTATTATTGATGTCTTGATCATCTTATCATTATTGAAGTGTAAGTGAACATCCTAAACAGAGACACACTTTTACACATTTTATTTCAGAGTTACTATTTATTTGTTGAATTTAACACACTGAGAATAAAAAAACTGCCAAAGTTATGCCATCATTTTTTCCCCAATATGTGCTCAGCAAGTACATATAAATTGTGAAAATTTCATGAAAACTTTGCTGCTGTCAGGACAACACATAAAATCTCCATTTTTGCATTTTTTACATTGTGTGTAAATTTCATGATAAATAGGCTAAATTAAACAGCCCAAAATGACTTGGAAAAAAAGTCTAGTTCCATTGACTTACATTAAAAATAAAGTACACTTTTTTATAGTGTTGAAATTTCTATGGAAATGTTCCAAGCTAGGGAATTTTTCTACATTAACTTTAACAAGTTAACAACGTGTTTAAATGTATATATGTATATCTGTGTGTGTGTGTGTGTGTGTGTGTGTGTGTGTGTGTGTGTGTGTGTGTGTCCCGACTGATGAACAGATCTGTAGAATGTCTGAACAAGCTTCAGAACTGTAGTTCCCAAAGATAGAATTCCCCCTGTTCTGTACATTTTAGTGTGTTCCTGCCTTCTACATGCTTTATTCAACAGATCAGCTCATTAACAAGCCCTTCCTGAGCTGAAATGAGCATGTTAGAGAAGGAAAAACACCAAAATGTGCAGAATATAAGGTACTCAAGAAGTCAGGTTTGAACCTTTGCTGTAGAACACCCAGAATAAAATGAATGTTAATATCCTTTTTTCACATCATGTTTGCAGAATTCTTAAAGTATTGAATAGGAATAGATACCTTTGTTGAACTGCTTACAATATGTATTTATACATTGTATTGTTGTAAATTATATGCAAAATTACAAAAAAATGTAAATTTAACACACAATTCCAAACATCAGTGTATATTTCCATACATCAAAATGATTCATTCTTCATTCACTCCACATTGGAGACATGTGAAATGGCATGCAGAGAGTTTACAGCTGCTGAAGTTGCTGCAGCGGTTTTTGAAAGTAGTGATGAAGATCACAGTTTTGATGTGGAACATATGAGTATCGTGTTATATGGAGAGACTTTATAGGAGAACTTAAATAGATATTTAAAAATTCATGCAAGCATTCCGCTGTAACGGGGAGCGTGGAGGCAGACGCACATGCGGAGATAAGCGCGATTTATTAAGGGCAAATCCAAAATCAGGGTCGAGACAGTCCAGGGTCATAGAGCCAACACGGATCACACGAGAGTTAGACATGATGAGAAACACAAACAAATCCTAATCACCAAACAACAAACAAAGATTCAAACAACAGTTCTGCCAACATACATACAAAGACCGGCAAAAACAAAGGGCAAACACAGGGCTTAAATAAGACACCGGGAAGACGAGGGACAGGTGAAAACAATCAGGGGCGGAGTCACAAAACAAGGGGCATGAAGCAAAACAAACGCACATGGAAGACCGAAACAAAAAGCACATGGAGTGGGAGGAGCCAATCGTGACATCAGCGATTCCACTTTTCAGTCAAATTCTGCATTTGTAATGAAATATGCTACATTAAATGAGAAATGAATGTAAAGTAGAACATATCCAGATTTATGGACTCCACTATATTTGTTTTCCACATAAGAGAAATCAGCCTTATTTTAGTGACTTTCTTAAGTATGCAAACTGAAACTGAAACCACATTATCCTTTAGAGCCATTAAATGCATGGACTCATGAATCTTCCCTGACCATTCGTCTCTCTCTAACAGTTGTCCAAAACATTGTTTTACTGCATCTGTATGATTAGATTTTATGTGGGAAGCAGTCAGGTGGCAGCTGCAGGACCATTTGGTTTTCACTCTGTGAAAAAGGCAAAATAAAAACGGCACACCAACTCCAGGCCTTTATTATTTTTCTTGACTTTTTAGCTCTTCCGTCACAGCCGGTTTCCTTAATGATGGCTCGAAATTGTCCTCAGAAGGCCTGAGTCGGCGGTGATGTGCGTAACACGCCGCTTCTGATCCGCCACTAAGATTTTAATTCTCCTCTCTCTGACCCTGCAGTCAGACGGCCTATTGTAGCAGGCGAAGCGACAGAAGCCAATGGTGTGTGACAGTGTAAAACTTTCAAAAAGCCTTTTGTTATCTCTCTCCGACTGTTTCTCTGCAATGCAATTTCCTTCCCGCTCACAGAGAAATGTCTGCAGTTTGGCTCGGATCATGATGCTCATCCACTCAATTCGGCGTTGTGCAGCAGTGCTGACATGGAGTAAGTGTGATAAGCAGGCAGCGGTAACAACCTTATTCACTCAGAAAGCCAAAATATAGGGTTTAGTTTCAGTTATTGATGTCTTATGCAGCAATGTTTCTTATGCAATGAAAGATTTTTCTCCAATGATGAAGCGCTGAAGCTCTCAAACCCCATGTAAAAGAATTGACAGCCATGATGGATGGAATCGTCACATGAAGGCCCAAAATGGTAGCTATAGATGGCAGTACTAAAGTAATTGGAGATGTTTATGCAGCTGCAGGCTCCCCTCCATACCCCAGATGTAGTCAAACTCCTTTTTAGCACTACAACTACAAGCCTAATATAGCTAAAAAATAAGAGAAACTAACATCAATAAAATTGGCATTAACACTTAGCAAACAGCATGCTTAAATCACCACATCTGCCTCAAAATGTGTGGAGTTGGTTAGTGATCTCTAATAGATTTCCTTAAAGTGGTTTCAAATAGCGTATGACACAGATTGGGTGTCATAGTTTGGGCTCGAATTACATGTTTTTAACAACATATTGGAAAGAAATAAAACACACATTATAAAGTCTGCCATAACTTTTGCACAGGCCTTTTCCCCAGTATGTTAAATTCAGCAAATAAACAGTAAGGGTGCATAATTGTACTTATTTTTACTTAGTAAATCAACAAAATGTTTTTGTTTGGGGGTGGGAGGGTGGGGGGGGGGGCGTGGAGGTTGACACTTGGCTTAGCTTTGGACTCAGAAACGGTCTGTTTAATGAAAATAAACGTATTCATTATGCCTCAAAATTGAAGTATTCTACATTATTTCCCGTTATTTATACTGCTCAGTCAATCTGCATAGCCGGATATGAATCATGACTGAGACAGTGAAATCAAGCATTAATTTACTTCATTCATACAGTTGGTCTGTTCCAAGTAAATGGGTTTTTGCTGGATTTAACAGTCTGGCATCATAATCATGCCTATTGTTGCTAAATATAAATAAAGGCACACTGTAGCTACTGTACTACATTAGGCACTACATTAGCTACTGTAGCTAGTTAATGGTCTTTCTAGATTAGTATTTATTATCAGCTTCATCAATTCAGCTGGTCAGTGACATTAGGTAATTTACACAGGGAGTTTATATAGGAGTAGTAGTAGTAGTAGCAGTAGTAGTAGTAGAATAGAACCATTTGTGCTTGTTTTAGTATGTTGATATTTTTATATTTTATTGACATATTTTCAAAATTTACTGTAGCCATGCACTGTTTTTATTACAGTGAGCCAAAAACAATATAATAAAAATAATAAAATCATATAATAAAAATATAATTTAAAAATATAATAAAAAATATATAATAGTGAAGTTTTTAATCAACCATTATATCTACTGCTCAGTGTGCGTTTCAAAGTAAAATCTCAGCCTGTGAACATGGGCATGACACAACTGGTTACCAGCCACGTTTTAACATATGATTGATTGCCACTCAGTTCATTTGCAATCAGTTCATCCAGAACAACAGAGCAAAGGGAAGTGCTGAGTCAGCAGTTTGATGTGTATGTTATATGTATATATTGTCTTCACGCACATCATTATAGCACTATATGATGTGCTGTCTGATGTATATCAGGAAAAAAATGTGGCAAAGTGTTGGGGCTACATGGCCCTTCAAAAGGAGGTTTTTCAGAGACATGCTCCAAACAGAGTATTATGAGAAAAATAAAGAAAAACAAATGGCAAGATGGCTGCACAAGTGACAGAAGAAACACACACATTTTCTCTGTTAAAATTCTACGATAACCATTGTGTTACCTTAGTTTAATGTTGTTTCATTGTATTTATGGTCATTTCCTTCATAATAAGCATAGAAAATTGCTAGTAGTATGCTGATGTCTCAGTAGCTAGCTAGCTGAATTTCCTGTTCCACCTTAAACCACCAGCAGTTACATTCTGGTGCCTCAGGAATCAGAACTGCTGTACCATTTAAGGTGGAACAGGAAAATTCTAACAAGAAACTGTAAAATAGCTGCTGACTTCAGCTTCATATCCCTGAAGAATTAGGGATCCCCCTGCTTTGAAGGCATATGATGCTCTAAGTGTAACTAAAGCCCAACAGCAAAGTTGCTGAACTTTACCCTCCGCTACTATCAGTGTAGACTGGCAGGGTCGCCTACAGAGCATCTGTTAATGCAATAATGTTCTTCTTTATTTGAGGATTGTCCCATTTCAAAAGGAAGATCGCAACCACTACAAAATGGGAAAAATGAGGGGAAGGGGTAAAAATAAGAAACGGGATTGGGCCTAAAACTTCTTATTGAGTAACTATAGGGACTCACAAACTGGTTGCGCTGTTTTTCCGTTGCAGAATTTCAGGCCTGCTGGCTGGCCCTGGTTATTTAAAGGGTTACATGGCATTGAAATTGTGGCATTAAAATATCTATATGTCAAGCATTTTACCTGTTTTCTGTACTGCAGCCAACAGAATTTGTCAGAGGCCCAGCCATGTCTTTGTGAATAGAGTTTCAGGTTCATCTCAGCTTTTTAAATGTTTCCAAGATTAAGCTGAATGTGGTTTTGTTCCCATCTGTCTGTAAAGCGTTTTTTGCTAACTTTGTGAGGAGCTTAAGCTAAGCTGGTGATTATACATTTCACTTGTTAGCTACATTAGATTTATAACTTCAGTGCTAAAATGCTAATGCTGCAAACCACCTCTCTCATCTAAGGAGGGAATGTTGTACAAGATTTTTGGTTTTGGCCAAATGATTTAATGAGCGTGGTGTACATTGTACTGATAATCTTTCATCACAAGCAGAACGTGTTAGCTTTTTTCCCGTTCTTCTGAAATGAAAGGCAGCTGCACATCATTAGTACACTCCCAGGTCTTCAGAGAGTGAGGCCGCTAGTTAGCAAACATTTCTATTAGCAACCATTTGAGAACTTGAATCCTCAGCCTGTTCAGAAGTACAGCGAGTTAGACAGCAGTGGCTTTAACCTCAGCATCTTATGCTAGGCTAATGGCGTGCAGAGAAAGAGATCCTTCACTGTGACTAATTAAATAATCTCTGCCACGTAAAAAATGAAGCAAAGAAAAAGTCTTTTTCACTCACACACTACCATCAAATCAGCCATTCTGCCCAAAGGGACAGTTCATGCTCATTCAGCGAGCACAAACTGTTAGCGCCGAAGCTAAAAATATCCTCTCAGCACAGTTTGCTATGCTACGCTAATTGTTAACTTGCAGGTAAGGCAGAAGCTGGAGACAACCCCCCCAAACCCCCCACCTCCCGGAACATTAATGGATTCTAAAAGAGACAAAACAAAGGGAAAGAATGTCAGAAATTAAAAACATTGTTAAACTTTAAACTAAAGATAAATAAATGTTAAATATTTTCACTTAGCGTCTGTCCTCGTCACGTTTTAGCCAAAAAGGCCTTTGTAGTTATTGTGCACTGCAGAGCTCTTTCACTTAATGTTCAATTACAGATATATTCTGACTGGCTATATACTGACTATATTTGTGGCAATAATGTGAACATTTGCATCTCTTATGTGGACCATTCCATTAAATTAGCTCTTAGTTTATCCCAAACTTGCACAGCTTCTAAGGGGTAGCCAGGGTGGCCAGTGCTTTCCCTGAAAGCTGATTGGCCACCCCAGATCTCACACCAAAATTTTCTGCCTCTGAATTGGTTTTCACCTCATTGTGGCTACCAAAACTGCCAAAGCTCTTAAATAATAAACTCAGATACAGAGATTTAAAGCTAAATCCAGCTTCTTATTCACCAGCTTCTCATTAGAATTTTCCATTCCAACTTAAATGGTGCTGCAGTTACACTAAGGCACCTTAAATATAGAATTGCAAAAGCCAACATCAGCTTACTTTAATAAATGCATTAATTTATCAAAATACTTTGTCAATAAATGCATACTTTACCTCACTAAATGCTTCTTAATCAAAAACACCTCAAACTTTCTCTTGGAGGTATTTAATGAGCACAGCAGAGCAGCTGTTGAACATGTCTCACTGGAAAATGCAGGGTACATCGGTAGTGCATTACTTATTGCAGTGCATTGTGAGGTTATTTGAGTGCACTGAATCTTCTGCGCTATGTTTTCAGACACCACTACAAAATGGTGGAACCCTAATATAGCACACTACAATGATTTTATTCATAATTTTAGCCATTTTAGAGCAGGAGATGAGACGGCATCCCTGCCCCTCACGGAGAGCAGTTAGATCAAATTGTTTTGAAGTGAATGAAATCCAAAAATCAGTTGAGTATTGAGAAATGTCACTACAGAAACACATATTTTGGGCAATTAAGTACTTTTTTGTGCTCTAATGGACAATATTGTGATGTGATGACAATTGTCACTACCAAAGCAGTCACTACTGAAAAATATGCTAATTGATGAATAGACATCTGTTTCTTCTTTCTCATATTTTAATCTAACTTATGTCTGCCTAATTTATGTTTATTTTTATTTATGCCTACTATGTGTAAGTTTATGTGCAATTATATGTTGTGCTACTGTAACACTGCAATTTCCTTGTTCTATTTATCTTTCCATTGTTTTGGTAGTGACAAAATTGAATGTTCAATCATTACTTTTAATAAAATAAGCATAATCAAGGCATAGAGCCACTCAAAACAAAAGGATTTTAGCCTAAGTCAGTTAAAAGTCCACAATGTTTTCAACTTTGAATTTGAACAAGTACTATAATTTTTGGCAGTTGCAGTTGAAGAATCCTAAAATCTTGGGATGGTATTGCTTCACTAAGTACCCCCACTTCCTGTATACTGTCTGTTGATGCTCAGTTTGTGGCTCCTCAGCAATAGTTTCATACCACAGAGCTGCTGAATGGACATTTTTGGTGGTGGACCACTTTCACACTAGCAGTGGCAGATTCTTAGTAATTCATCAATCTGTACTGTATTTTTATTTTTGTAATCTTTTTTTTTTTTTCAAAAAACTTTCCAATTGGTGAAACTATATAAAACTTGGTGGGTTTTTGTCCATAAACTAAAAGTGGCCTGTGCAGGAAAAAAAAATCAATAAAAAAAAATCAATGCTTGAATTTCTGAAGGCCAAAATGATAAATGGCTGATTGAAGTCTTCTGTTTCAGGAAACTGTTTATAACAGCTTATTTTCCAAAAAACACTTTGAGTCAGTAAGTGCTAACCTTCCGGTCACATTTCAGAAAAGAATGTTTGCACTTCTGCAGCTATGAAAAGGAGAATTGATTATAGCGTATTGCACAGTTTGTATGTAAAAGACCAGGTGTTGCTGTTTGTTGGTGCCGGAGCCACAGCAATTTCCCTCACGGCAATTGCACCCTGAAATAGGGCTCTTGTTTAAAATCACTGTGCTTTCTGTCGATTGCTGTCTCCCCTTTTTTTCCCCCGTTTCCCCATTTCTTGCTTTGCACACAGATTTCCGCATCAATGCAAAGCCGAAGCAAAAGTACCCTGTTTTGTTGCCGCCACCTCTTAGGCTCAGTGCATTTTTATACGTGTTTGTCTCTCCCTGCAGGCTGCTGCTAATCTTGGCTAACAGCTGTACTAAAGGCTCTCAGATCATATGACCAAGTTGGACCACCTTTACTGCCTTTGATAAAACTTGTTCTTTTGCTGCTCACTAACTAAGGAAGATTTTAATACTTAGCTACTAGGCAAAAGTTAGTGGAAGCTTATGTCCTGCCAATTAGTGTGGTGCTAACTGCATGTCCAAATCATCACACACTCAACTCAGATCATCTGGAGCTGTTCACTAATGTCTAACTGACTTGATTATGGGGTGTCTGACACTAGGTGACTCTTTGATCTCTGATACATTTAATCTGCAAGAGGAAACTGTCAAACACTGAAAAACTGCAAGGCCAAAATCACTTCTCAATGTAACTGGCACCTCAGGCACCATTTAAGGTGGAATGGAAAAATTCAGACAAGACTACAAATAAGAAGCTTCAGCCTTGTTAAAAGTCAGATGCTGAGAGACATTTTAAAAGAAACTGATCTACTTTAGAGGAAATATTTCCTGCCAGAAATGTGAGAAAAGTGGTTGTAGATGTGCTAAAGCTAAAGTAAATCTGTACATTTTCATTTATTCAATTGTTGTGTCTGTACTAGAATACTATACTAATATATTAGTATATATTATATTATACATATTATATACTAATAACATACTGAGACATATTTAATCAAGATGGTAAAATGGACATAAAATGCTGTGGTTTCCAAGATGGATTGATTGGTTGAACGCAGAAAATGGCCTGTGGTGTAGGTGGATAGAAACATTCTAGGTGTGATCTATTGTTTTTAGCAACACCAATTTGCTCAAACTACATAATCAAGTCTATTAGAGATACTCCACATGGTTTAAAGTGTGTGTGTGTGTGTGTGTTTGTGTGTAATGATTTAGGCCATTTGCTAGTTTGTAAATGCTAATAAGCTTCAATTACTTGTAACTACATTAGCCTCACAGCTCCAGCGCAAAACTAAAGAAGAAAACCTAACACCTAACATGTCACCACTAATTGATCACACTTTTGATGAAACATAAGTACTTTAAGATTGTCATTGCATGTTGCTATGTTTTTCATGCAGAACCACCAGTCAGGTCATGCCTGCTCTATTTCTGCCCTCACCTAATAAGGTAATAAACAGTTGTTAATATGAGATAAATACTAGCTAGAGGGTCTCATTGATCAGCTATGGGAGCACTAAATATATAAATGTAAGCAATGTAAAAAAGCTGTCAAAAAGACAGACAGTGGTCTATAATACAGCATAGCATTTCAACAATATGCTTGGCTTTTACTAAACAGCATGTTTCTACATATATAGAAATATTTAACAATGAGTGACACATGACTGTATTGGAATTACTGAAGATAAACATTCAAACTGTCTTGCCTGTAAATCAGATTTAGATTGACAGATCAGTGTATGATGTGCTTATTTTAGAGCTAAAATGCCTGAATCTCCTCAAATAACAACAGCAACAGCAGAAGGCCAAGATAAAATCATGGCCAAGATAAAAAATAAAGGTCTGTTCACCAGGATAACATGAAAAAAAAATGCTTGTGTACAGCATCGACACTTTAAAACACAATCTTTTCTCAAAGTCATGCTGATTAAAGCTCTAAGGCCACATCGAGCCCACTTAGAAAACACACGCGATTAGAGTTTGAACTGCAAACCCATCCTCCAGCCTAGGGCAACAGTATAATTAACTGGAGCTCTAAAATGCATCTTTGATTAGGAGGAGATGATCCAGCATCCAAAAGTGAACATAAACATGTTAACACATACAGGTTTGGTTTTAATGCCTTGTTGGGACATGACAGCAGAAAATATTGTTATACATAAAAACAAATCTTATACTTTACATCAAAGTCTGTCCAATTGTGTTAATCTCATTATCAAGAAAGTGAAAAAATAAACCTCTAAAAAAGAATGTCTGTTGCATTAGAAGCAGCTAATAGTCACATCCAAAGGAAAGGTTTAACAAAATAACATTATTTTGATGGAAGTGATAAACAGCAGCAGCTGATCTCTAATCATTACAATCCCCATTTTTGTTGTTTTTCATTTTTTGACATAATTTGAAAAAGCCAAGTTGCCTTTTATGTGGTGTCAAAATTTAATAATGAATAATAATTTCCTTTGGTCCAAAATTATTTCTCTATTTACTTCCATGAAAAGTTACCAACATTTTTACTTGTCCTGTAAAGTTACCTTTTTTGAGAGAGTCTTTTTTCTGACAGCAGCAATATACACGCATATATGTACACTATGTGGACGAAAGTATTGGGACACATCTCTTAATCACTGAATTCAGGTGCTTTATCCAGTCTCATTGCAACAGGTGTATAAAATCAAACACCTAGTCATGCAGCCTGCCTTTACACACATTTGTGAAAGAATGAGTCATTCTAAAGAGCTTACTGAATTCAAGTGTGGTGCTGTAATAGGATGCCACTGTTGCAGCAAGTCTCTTCCCTACTAGACATTCCATGATCAGCTGTTAGTGGTTTTATTGGAAAGTGGAAGCATTTTGGAACAACAGCAACAGACCACGTAAAGTTACAGAGCAGATAGTGCATAGTGCATAAAAGTCACCAACAGTCTGCTGACTCAATAACTGTAGACTTCAAACCTCCTCTGGCATTAACATTGGCAAAAGCACTGTGTGAGGGAGATTCATGAAAGGGTTCCATGACTGAGCAAATGCATGCAAGCCTTATATTGCCAAGAGCAATGCCAAGCATCGGATGGAGGGATGTAAAACACAATGTTTTTTCAGTCCCACACCTGCAACATTTCAACTTGCTCTTGCCTGCTCCTGCAGAAATAATTTGTCCCGCTCCCACCTGCTACCAAAAGGTTTTGTCCTGCTCCAACCCACACAGTTCTGTCAAGGCAAACTGGATTCCAATATCTGAAACAGTCTATTTACAAATACGTTATTTTCTGCTGAAATAACATTGCAGTCATGGTCATCAGGCTCACTGTGAAGAAACTTCACTCAGAGCCATTTAATCTCAGTAAACACAAAACAGTGTTACCTATGTTTCACATTAAGTGGATCAAAGTGTCACTCTTTGAGCAGTCACACTCATTTAGCTGCCAGTGGTTATGCTGCTCTGTTTATTAGTAAATGCCGACTTTTTTCATTTACTTTGTTTGTTTGATCTATTAGCTCTTAACTATACTGTTACTGTTGTCACCATCACTGTTAACTCTTTGTTTACTGGGTGATATTAATGTCTATTTGCTCTTAATGTTTTGAGCTGGTTTCTCCTGGAAGGAAGAATTTGTTGTTCGCATGATGGGTTACTTTGCAACTCTTTAGAATGACTTGATTTATTTTAATTGATTTGCTGTTTATATGCAGCATTTAGTGATCGTTCTACTTGATTTAGGTTGTTTATTAATTTGCAGGATTTCTCTTCATGTGTGCTTCAGCCTGCTCACCTGCAGTGGGCTGGTTTCCTGTCCGCTCCTATGTGCAGCACTGCGCCACAAGATATTGTGGAAATTACAGTTTGGTTCTGGGTCTGTGAAAATGCCCTCACCAACAGTCCTCCTTGAGATCAACTCTCCTGTTCATCCGACAAGCTGCCCTTACCTAACACTGAATGCATTTAATCCAGCCAATTCAGGAACATCTGTGTAAGTTGATCAGGTGTGGTAGACTCTGCAGGAAGGTCCAGGGCTGGTGACACTCTACAAAGGCGTCTACAGTGAACCTTTTCCATTTCCCTGCCTGTTTAGTCTGCAGGGTGTCTGTCTCTTGTTGCTGGAGAGACAGAACAAAAGAAGCAGAGAGATCACTGACAAATCCCTCGCATTAAAGCCTCGCCAACAGAGAAATTAAGGTCAAACAGTGTTCGTGTGGCTGTGACAGATTAAGGTGGTCCTAAACAGCTCATAACTCACAGCTGTCTGGCTGGAGCTGGACGGCTCAGCGATGGAGCTATCTTTCATCAAGGATGCAGCCGAGAGGATGGCCAAGGCATCATGAGAAGAAAGAACGAGAAGAACAGGGTGTGAATTTTATTGGTGAATTGTAGTAGAGAGGCTTTAAAGCTGTAGAGGAGGAAAGGCCTGCACAGAATGAAGGAGAGAATAGATAAACAAGTCTAAAGGCCTGTGATTTTCTCTTTCAATACAGAAGAACGACAATCACATCTTAAGAGTTTGCTGCTGTGCAACATCCAGCAATGTTCAACACAGCATTGATTTTTTAAGGGGAAATATGAGAAAGAAAATGAGGGAGAGAAAGGGAGAGAGAGAATTAGAGAAAGAAAGAGAAAGGCGGCAAGAGAAAGAAAGAAACAAATAAAGAGAGAGAAAGAAATCAGGGTACAGAGTGAGATTAAGAAAGAAAAGGAGAGAGGGTGATAAAAGAGCGAGAGGAAGATAATGAGAAAAAGAGTGAAAAAGTGGGAGAGTGTGAAAGCATGAGTGACTGAGAGAGATGAAATAAGAAAAAAGAGTGAGAGAAAGAAAAAATTAGCGAGAGAGGAAAAGGAGAAAAAGAGTAAGAGACAGAGAGAAAAAATAGTGATTGAGAAGAAGAAAGGGGAGAATGAAAGAAAGTAAAAAAGTGAGCAAGAGAAAGACACTGAGAAAAAGAGAGCGAAAAGGTGAGAGAGAGAGTGAGCGAAAGCATGAGTGACTGAGAGAGAGGAAATAAGAAAAGATTGTGTGAGAAATAGAATAATAGAGAAAGAGTGTGAATGAAAGAAAGAAAGAATGAGAGAAGAAAATGTGAGAGACAGAAACAGAGAAGAAGAGACTGAGGAAAAAGAAAGACAGAAAGTAAAAGAAGGGGCATGAGAGTTAGAGAAAGATAATGAGAAAAAGAGGGAAAAAGTGGGAGTGAAAGAGTGTAAGTGAGAGAGAGAAGGAATAAGAAAATACAGTGAGATAAAAAGAGTGAAAGAAAGAGAAAGAGAGAGAGAGAGAGATAGAATGACAGAGAGATGTAGGTGTTTGGCTGTTAGCCTCTAGAAGTCAATTATATCATGACTGTATTACATTCAGACAGTATAGTGAAGTGACAGTAATAACTTTGGACTCTGAAAGCTGGAATAAATTGGAATAGTTTGAATGTTCTCTTTAGAAACTTCACTGACAGGAACAAACACTGTGAGAATGCATATCTAACGTTCTCAGAGATAAGGTTCCTCATTAGTTCTTGCCTTGTGCATATAGGAAATTCCTTTTAAATATCTTATGGGTCCTTAACATTATGTGGAGGTTCTTTGACTCTCTCAGCTCAACGATGTGGTACCATCGAAGGATATTGTAGAAAAAAGAAAAAAAAACATAGCTTGTGAATGCTGAATGCTAAAAAAAAATTTGGCCCCGAAGGGTAGCATTGTTCCAGAAACACAACCTCTGATTGGTTAATGAGTCAGAAACAGAGCCTCTGATTGGTTGATGAGTCAGGAACACAGCCTTTGATTGGTCAATGGGTCAGGAACACAGCCCCTGATTGACCAATGAGTCAGGAACGCAGCCTCTAATTGGTTGATGAGTCAGGAACAGTGCCTCTGATTTGTTGATGAGTCAGGAACGCAGCCTCTGATTGGTCAGTGAGTCAGGAACACAGCGACAGGTCTGAAACACAACCTCTGATTGGTTAATCAGTCAGAAACAGAGCCTCTGATTGGTTGATGAGTCAGGAACACAGCCTCTAATTGGTTGATAGGTCAAGAACACAGTCACTGATTGGTTGATGAGGCAGGAATGCAGCCTCTGACTGGCGGATGAGCCAAGAACACAGCCTCTGATTGGTTAATAAGTCAATAACACAGCTGCTGACAGCTTGATGAGTCAGGAACACAGCCTTTGATTGCGCACTGAGTCAGGAACACAGCCACTAATTGGTTCATGTTTCAGGAACACGGCATCTGAATGGTCAATGAGTTGCGAAAACAGCCTCCAGTTGGTTGGTAAATCAGGAACACAGCCACTGATTGGTCAATGAGTCACGAACAAAGCCTCCAATTGGTTGGTAAGTCAGGAACAAAGCCGATTATTGTTAGATAATTCTGCAACACAGCCTCTGATTGGTCAGTGAGTCAGGAACACAGCTTCTGCTTTGTGTAATGCTAGATTTGTCTGGAATTCAACAGCGAGTCATTTGGCTTCTTTGACATCTATAAGGTGGGCTAACAAGATAGGAATATCTAATAAAGTGGGCAGTGAGTGGACACATTGTTTAAAACATCCAGCAACACTAGAAAGAAACTTGTAGCATAATTAAATTAAGTTTATATGAGTGTTCTGTGACCAGAATTAGAGCTATTATTACCTAATAAATAACAAATTTGACCATAGACCATGTTCCAGCCTGGGTTTTGCAGTAATTAAGGCTATATGCATGACCCCTGACCATATATAACACTATCCACAGCTAAATAATTAAATGCATTACTCACTGACAAGAACATTAGTCACTGTGCCACTCATGTCCAACTGGACAATGCATTTATTTGAATTCGTTTAGCTTTCTGTGGCAGGGCCTAATTGCTAAGGCCCTTTAGTGGACATTAGGGACAAAGGTCAAGCCTGGGGAATCACACAGTTTGACCACGAGAGCATAGAGGAACCGAGAGGCTCAGCTGAGCTGAGTGGACTTGATGGATGACCCGTTTGTTCTCTGTACAGTGTGATTGCAAAACCTTTTATTAATCCTACTATCCTCCTCAACGTCCACCATTAATTATCCTGATAAGAAAACACTGACATTCAGAGGGACAGCCCTGAAGGACACCTCTCTCTCTCTCTCTCTCTCTCTCTCTCTCTCTCTCTCTGTGTCTATCTGTCTCTCTCTCTCAAAGCTGATTTCTCTACCTAACTCTTTTTGTCTACCTCACTCTCTCTGTCTCTATTTTTCCTCTTTCTCTCTTTCTCTTTCTGCCTCTCTCTTGCTGTCTCTTTGTGTTTTCTCTTCCCCTCTCTTATGTTCTCTCTTTTCCCCCTCTCTCTCTCGGTTTCTTGTTTTCTCGATTCATCCATTTGCTCTGTCTTTTACTCTACACTTTTCTCTCTTCTGTCTCTGTCTTTCTTTATTTCTCTCTCCTCTTTTTCTTTTTGTCTCTCTTTTTCTTTACCTCTCTCCCTCCTCTTTCTTTTTTCTCTTGCTCTCTGTCTCTTTGTTCTCTTTCTTACCCTCTTTTCTTTTCTCTCTTTTTGATTCTTTCTTTACTCTTTTTCTCTCTGTTTTTGTTCTCTTTCTTACCCTCTCATTCTCTCTCTTTTTCCTTTTTCTCTCTCTCTCTCTCTCTCTGTTTCTATCTCTGTTTCTTGTTTTCTCTAGTTTTCCTTTTTGTTCTGTTTTTCCAACACTTTCTCTTTCTCCTCTTTCTCTTTCTTTCTTGCTCTTTCTCTCTCTCTTTGCACCTCTATTTTGTCTTTCTCTGACCCCTTCTTTCTTGAGCTCTTTCTTGAGCTCTCTCTCCATCTATCTCTTTCTCTCTCTCTCTCTCTCTCTCTCTCTCTCTCTCTCTCTCTCTCTCTCTCTCTCTCACTCACACACACACACACACACACACACACAGATACACTTGTTAGCTACATGAGCCTCATTGCACTGAAACAGTCTTCAGACTCTACAGTGTCTTGGCTGATGGGCTATTTAGTGAAAAGGCTGAAAATGTGTAAATTTGATTTTTTTCGCTAAAGTATTCTTTTAGTGCTGTAGCTTCGGGTCTGTGATGTAAATATTGACTCAATGTCAAAGCTGGCAAACAGCCTTCCTTCACCAGCCTGATTCATTTGCCTGTTAAAGCTGATTTTCAGCTGCCAGGGTGGGGTGTGGGGGGAATTTTGGGGGCTGAATTTGTGTGCAAACTGCAGTCTGCCAGGCAATGTGAGAAACGCATGCAGCTGTGCATACGGCGGACACATTATCGCATCGATTGATGGTTGTGAACGCCACAGGCAGACAGAGGTGTGTGGAGTCACCTAAACTCTAAATGTGCACAGGAACTGCCTGGCAAAATTGTTTAACCCACTTAAAAGTCATTGGATTTGTCTGGATTATAAATGACACTTTGATAATTTGTGCTGTTATAACTTATTTTGAAAGACAGACCATCAAAATGAATTCATTTAAAGTTGTATTTGTTTTCTAATAAAATGTTCAACAAAAACAGCTTTAAAATATTCTTTACAGAAGTTTTCAACCACTGTGACTTGTTTACACCTGGTCACTTCATGTGTCTAGTATTTAGATTGTATTTTGACAAGATTTTAGCTATGTGCATTTACTTTTTGTAGTCAAATTCATCTCTGGTTATCATCATTGTTAACCGCTTATTCCAGTTAGGGTCAGTTGAGAGAACAAAGAATCCCAGATGACCCTGTCCCCCTCAACTTCTTGCAGCTCATTCCTAGGGACCCCAAGCCACTCACAACTTGGAGATATAATCCCTCCAGCAGGTCCTAGGACGACCCCGGTGTCTTGTCCCGGTAGGCAATGCCTGGTACACCTCCACCAGGAGGCATCCAGGGGGCATCCGGATCAGATGCCTGAACCACCTCAGCTGGCTCCTCTCAATGCGGAGGAGTAGCAGCTCTACTCTGAGCTCCTCCCAGATGACCGAGCTCCTCACCCTATTAAAAAGAGTGTAGCCTGCCACCCTGTGAAGGAAGATCATTTCCACAGCTTGTATTCGTGATCTCATTCTTTCGGTCATTACCCACAGTTCATGACCATAGGTGAGGGTCGGGATGTAGACCAACTGGTAAACAGAGGCTAAGATTTGAAGGTGCTGATCCACATACCAACCGCTTCACACTCAGCTGAAGATTCCTCCAGTGAGCGCTGGAGGCTTCCATGTGATCCATCCAAAAGAACATCATCTGCAAATAGCAGAGATGCCATCCTCCAGCCTCTACACATAATGTCCTCCTGACCCCAGCTACGCCTTGACACTCTGTCCATAAATATCATGAACAGGAGTGGAGAGTACAGAGATTGAATGGCCCGGAGTAGTAGCCCCGGCACTCCATACTCCCAGAGGACCTTCCACAAGATATCTTGGGGAGCACAGTCGTAAGCCTTCTCCAAATCCACAAAACACATGTAGCCTGAGTTGGCAAACTCCCATGCCCCCTCAAAAATCTGTAAGAGGGTGAAAAGCTGGTCCATTGTTCCATGACCAGGACGGAATCCGTATTGTTCCTCCTCAATCTGAGGTTCAACTATCAGTCAAAGTCTCCTTTCCAGCACCTTGGCATAGACTTTCCCCGGGAGGCTGAGCAGTGTGATACCCCGATAGTCGGCACACACCATCTTTTCCCCTTTTTAAAAAATGCGGACCACCACCCTGGTCTGCCAGTCCAAGGGTACTGTTCCCACGGTCCATACAGTATTGCAGAGATGTTTAAGCCATGGCAGACCCACAATATCCAGAGCCTTAAGCATCTCCGGATGAATCTCATCCACCCCCAGTGCCTTGCCACTGAGGAGCTTGCCAACTACCTCAGTGACCTCCACCAGGGAAATGGGACTTGACATGCCAAAAGCCTCTTGCCCAGACTCCCGTCAGGGAGGAATGTCTTCCAGATTAAGGAGTTCCTCAAAGTGCTTCTTCCACTGACCGACAATATCCTCATTTGAAGTCAGAGTTTCTCCACCCTTGCCAAATATAGCTTGGGCACAGCCACCCAGACTGCTCCTGAGTTGCTGGACAGTTGTCCAGAACCTCCTTGAGGCCGACCAAAAGTCTTTTTCCATGGCTTCACCAAACTCCTCCCATGCCCTGGATTTTGCTTCTGCCACCTTTTTTTGCTATCTGCTCTCTGTCGGTAGCTATCTGGTGAATCAGGAGTTCTTCAGACCATCCAGCCCTAAAAGCCTCTTTCTTCAGCTTGACAGCCTCCCTCATCATCGGTGTCCACCAGGAGGTCCTTGGGTTACTGCCCTGACAGGGACCCACAAGCTTTTGGCCCTACCTCCACCAGGGCATGAGAAAAGCTCTCCCGGAGGTGGGAGTTGAAATCATTCTGAACAGGGGCCTCTGACAGTCATTCCCTTCACACCCTCACTATTCGCTTCGGCCTACCCGGTCTGACCATCAGGCTTCCCTGCCATCTGATCCAACTCACCACCAAATGGTGATCAGTTGACAACTCAGCACCTCTCTTCACCCGAGTGTCCAGAACACATGGTCCCAAGTCAGATGAAATGACAACAAAGTCGCTCATTGACCTTTGACTTAAGGAGCTCTGATACCATGTAAACTTATGAACATCCTTGTTTTCAAACTTTGTTATGGACAATCCATACCTGGAACAGAATTGTTATAGTCCAATAACAGTTCACCATTCAGGTTTAGTTCGGGCAGGCCGTTCTTCCCAATCACGCCTCTCCAGGTCTCCCAGTCATTGCCAATGTGAGCATTGAAGTCTCCCAGTAAGACTATGGAATCTGTAGGCAGGACCCTTTCCAGATCCCCTCCCACTAGTTCCAAGAAGGCAGAATACTCTGACCTGTTGTTTGGTGCATAAGCACAGACAACAGTCAGATTTTTCCTCTCTACGATTTAATTCGCATTGAGGCGACCCTCTCGTCCACCGGGACAAACTCTAACTGCACAGCCGCCAGCCGGGGACTTGTGAGTATCCCTCTCAGATGTGCAACCTCTGAGTAGGAGAGGGACCAAACCCTATCCAAGAGTTTGGTTCCAGAGCCGCACTGTAGGTGGAGGTGAGCCCAACTACATCTAGTTGGTACCTCTCAACCTCC
Organism: Pygocentrus nattereri; assembly: GCF_015220715.1. Lineage (NCBI taxonomy): Eukaryota > Metazoa > Chordata > Actinopteri > Characiformes > Serrasalmidae > Pygocentrus > Pygocentrus nattereri. The sequence continues at coordinate 25,415,711 of NC_051219.1, read as the reverse complement.
CACACAAGCTCCAGCTCCTTCACCCCCCCATGACGTTACATTCCACGTACCAAGAACCAGTGTCTGCTGTAAGGGCCTAGGACACCAAGGGCCTCACGGCAATCTCCCAGTGTCTATACAGCACTGCACCGCTCCCGCATGCTGGACCTTGCAGGTGGTGGGCCCACATGGTCTCCCAACGTTGCCTCTTAGGGGTGAGCCCAGCCGGGTTACGTGGGCTGCCAGGCCACCAGGCGCTCACTGAGGGACGCTACACCCAGGATTGGCTCCAGAGGTAATTCCTGGTGACCCTCTCGCAGGCAGGGTACACGATTGTCTGTGTCCTTTTTTCATGGAGTTTTTGGATTGAGTTATTCTGGGTCTTCACTCCAGACCTGTTCGCCCTGGGAGACCCTACCAGGAGCATATTGCTCCCGATGACTTGGCTCTGAAGATCCCTAGACCACACAAGCCCTTCCGCAATGACAAGGCCCTGATCCAGGATGGAAGGTCTCTGGTTAGTCTGACTGAAATCTGATTGCTGTATGAGACTGAGGAATTTGCAAATCTGTTTGTTACATGGCAGCCAATTGCCAGTTGTTTATCTATTTAGCCTCTTTAACTACAGTCCATACTGCTGTTAGGCATTTCATTTCAATTGGCCAAATTTCAAAAGGCTGTCTGTGACACAACTGTCCAAACCTCAACAAACACCATCCCAGCAGTGATGCATGGAGGTGGTAGCATCATGCTGTGGGGATGCTTTTGTTCAGTGGAGATCTTATTCAAACAGAAGGATGGTTGGATGATGCGAAATAACCGAGAAACATTAAAAGACAAACTGCTTCACTCTGCTGAAAAACTAAAGTTTGTGAGAAAACTCACCTTTCAGAAGGATAGTGATCCCAAACAAAGTCAAAGTCTAAATCTCAATCCAATTGTGAGTCAACCAGAAAACCTGGCTCCAATTGGCCAAGAAGAATACAGGCAGTGTGTGAAGCTGATAGAAAGTCAACCCAACAAATTTACAGCTGTAGCAAAAGTTGGTTCTACCAAGTAGTCATCTGAAGGGGATGAATATTTATGCAAGCAACATTTTTCAATTTTAAATTTTTAAGACAATCTGCTGACAAATACTGAATTTTGACTTTAGAAATGTATTATAAGAGCTTATTGATTTGCAATAATAAAAAAACTGCCTGATACAATCTGTGTAAGGGTCATTTATAATCCTGATAAATTTGATGACATATAAGGAGGTTGGATACTTTTGTAAAGCACTCTATATTTATCAGTGGAGAACCATGACTACTAGAACTAGGCTTTGGTTTAAGTGTTGCAAGGATGAACGGCAGTGGAGTGGACAGAGAGATGTAGTGAAGCTTCTTTCCCGTTTTATTTTTATTTTTTTTTCTCTTTTCTAAAACATTTTCGTCAAACAAAGCAAATACAGTGCAACAGGCTTCAAGTTTGCCAGGCTAAGTCAAATGAATGACCCTGAACACAACTACTTTAAACAGCCAAGACACAGTACCTTCTCCCACAGCATCTACACCAAAAAGAACCCCCTGTTCTGGAGCCTCTACTGGGCTTTTATTCCCATAGCCCCTCCCCACAGATGAGCCCAATTGCACAAGTAAATCAATCAACTAAATAACAACATTCTAAATGCAAAATAACAACAGAAAAGAATAAACACAAAATACATAAACACCCAAAATAATTTTCACTAAACAAAAATCCCCCCACAATAATTGTAGAATGGACCAGTCCCTCGGTTTCGTCTGGGGAAAAGAAAGCGTTGGGCGCGTGTTGAAAATGCGAATGGTGAAATGAAAAAAAAACAAATGCTACGAAGTGGCAGTAGGCCTCCCTGCCCACTGTAACAAATGCGAATGAGATGCTATGGCGAAGGGTGAAATGTGAAATGCTTAAACCGGGTAAACCAAGACAGCAAACGGGATTAAAAATACAGTGCTACTCTCGCAGTAAGTCAGCTGGAGTTTTAAAAATGCCGGCAGATAGCTGCCTCTGCGCCTGTGTGCTTGCATGAATGACTGGGTGTATGAGTGTGTGTGTGATTGGCGTAAGCGTCACGGCTGCTCCGTGACATTAAGGTAAAAAATGAGAAACAAACCCAAATTAGTGTCATGTCCATATTGTCACACATTGTCACACTCCGGTACACTACAAGACCCTGAGCCGAGTACAGGGTCCACTGAGAACTCAAACTCCCAGGATGCCTCTGAGAGTCATGTGACAATCTCACCACACCGCTCCACCAATCATCTCTGCTCCAGATCATGAGAGTTCTGATTACGGACAGTTGATTCTCATTAACCACCTGTTTTACAGCTCAGTCTTTCCATAACACTTTGTGAAGTATTACCACTGTGTCTGCACATGCTTACCAAGCCTTCTACGTCTCTGGTTTGCTCCTTTGTGTATGATCCGTTCTGTCTCTTTATTTGCCTTTTGATTGCCCCTGTTTTGTTGGATTTCTCCTGCTGGTACTTGACCTTGCTTCCTGTTTTTGACTTCACCTTAGCTTTGCCCTTTTGTTTTTGTGTGCTCTATTTGGTTTTGACCTCTGCTCACTTGACTTCCGTGTTTTTGCCTAGCCCCTTTTGTAATAAACACCTTGCTCCATTTTTACTTTGCTTACCTGTTCTGTACAGAAGCATCACAGAATACTTCGCTTACATCATGCAGGTAGCAGGTATGGAAGCCCTCCAAAAAATAATCAGTGACCAAGGCATCCTGTTATAACATCACCACCAGCTGTTCACCAGCTTTAATCAGACTGTAAGTGCTCTCGCTCACAAGCAGGGGCATCATCAGTCACAGCTAGCCCTGATCACTGATAACCTGAAAGATCTTAACTCCAGCTACAGTCAAGGGGTGTAACTGAACCACCAAGTAGCACCATAGCTAGCAGTGTAACTACGGTTAATCCAGGAGGCATGTTTGCAGACAGGAAACCTAATAAGTACAATGGCTCTTCTGATAAATGTTGCGGTTTCTTATTAAAACATTCTGTGTTTTTCGATAACTCTCCTAAAGGATAAAGAATCCCCCCGGTTCATGAACCCATACAGTGTGATTTTTCCCATGAGGAGAGACAATGCCGGATGTCCAATAGACTCTGTTTGTACTGTGGTAACCATGGCAACATACTGCGCAACTGTCCTACCCGTCCGCGCTTAGAAGAAAGTAACATCTGGTCCCGTGGTGGGTTTTACCATGCACAGCGTGGTTACCCTGGCCATCCATAAGAGCACCCTGCGTCAACCCTGGGAAAGTGTGCTGGGTTTACTCTGCGTATTCCCACAAAAGGGTTGATTTCTAAATCGTTTCTAATGCCTGTGACTATATGCTTCCAAGAAAAGTCTCTTGTCATTTCAGCTCTAATCGACTGTAGAACAGAGGAAAATGTCATTACTGCAGAGATGGTCAAAGAACTGCAAATTCCCATGGAACCTCTCTCTACCCGGCTTCGAGTTACTGCCATGGACGGGGAGCCACCAAGGCTATCACGGTAGCCACTAGTGCACTCCATGTGGAAAGACTATCCCTTTTTGTGCTAGAACATTCCAAATTCCCCATCATTTTAGGCCTCCCATGGTTAGAAAAACATAATCTTGTTATATCCTGGTCAGACCAAGAAACAACCACCTGGTCCCCCTTTTGTCATGCCCACTGTCTCAAATATCTGTCGTTAGCGATATGCTCCACTTCTGTAGAAAGTCCCACATCAGGGACCTTTGTGGTCCCGCCAGAATACGCGGATATAAGTGAGGTCTTCAACAAAACGAACGCCACCGTTCTTCCTCCCCATCGCCCTTATGACTGTGCTATTGACCTCATTGAAGGTGTCCCCTTGCCCAAAGCACAAGTCTATCCACTTACCCGTGAAGAAGAGCGAAAAGCCATGGAGAAGTACGTGGAGGAGGCTCTAGCTCAGGGTTTCATTCAACCATCCAACTCTCCCATTACATCCGGATTGTTTTTTGTGAAAAAGAAAGACATCGGTCTCTGCCCGTGCATAGACTGTAGAATCCTCAACAATGCAACCAAGAAATACCCTTATCCCTTGCCTTTAATCCCACCTTCACTAGAGCAGCTCAGAAGAGCCAAATTCTTCACAAAACTAAGCTGGAGGAGCGCTTACAACCTGATCCATATACGAGAAGGGGATGAATGGAAAACCTCGTTTATCACAACAAAAGGCCAATGTTCCTATGGCATTACTCTATATGGCCTTTCTAACTCGCCGTCAGTGTTCCAGGCTTTCATAAATGACGTTCTCTGGGACATAATAGGTAAATTCTTCATTGCTTACATGGATAATATCCTTATTTTTTCCCTGATCTTCCTACCCACGTCCAACATGTCCGTAGAGTCCTTCTCCGCCTGCTTGAGAACCAGTTGTATGTCAAAGGGGGAAATGTGAATTCCATCATACATGCATGTCATTTTTAGGATATGTTATAGACATTCAGTCCTGATGGATGAATCTAAAGTTGCCGCTGTGGTCGAACGGCCTACACCAAGCTCAAATGCTTCATAGGTTCCGCCAACTTCTACCGGCGTTTTATTAGAAACTTCAGTACTCTAGCCGCGCCTCTCACTGCCCTACTCAAATGAGGCAATAAAAAAAACTTTGATGGTCACCTTCAGCTGAACAGGCTTTTCATAAGTTAAAGAAGGCTTTAACCACTGCACCCATCCTCATACACCCAGATCCCTGAAAGCCATTTATAGTTGAAGTAGATGTCTCAGAAACTGGAGTGGTGGCAGTTCTCTCCCAGCAGACAAGTACACCCACTAAACTCCATCCCATCGCTTTCTGTTCTCACAAGAGAGAAATTACGGAATTGGTGACAGAGAACACCTGTCCATAAAGTTAGCCCTGGAGGAGTGGCATCACTGGTTAGACTCGTGTTAAGAGACCATAAGAACTTGGAATATCTAAGAAATGCAAAACATCAGGCTCTCGTAATATTAAAGCTGACTCCCTATCCAGAATTCACCAATCTTCTTCCTGCAAAAATCAGTCCAAACATGAAAACATCCTCTCTTCACAAGTCAAAATATCTGCTATTCGTTGGAGTATAGACGAAGAAATAGAACTAGCCCTGTCCACTATTCCCGCTCCTGACAATTGTCCCCCGATAAGATTTATGTTCCTGTAACATTCCGGGATAGGCTTATCACCTGGGCTCACACATCTCTCTTCTGGACATCCCGGGGAGACACGTACCCAACATCTCCTATCCCATCGCATTGCAGACTGCCCAGACCCTGCCCAAGGCCTTCAATTCACCTCCCAATTCACCGCCTCACATCTGGATATCACCCTCAATCCAATGGCCAATATGAGAGAACTAACCAGGAACTCAGCAAATTCCTCCACTTATATTGTCATGATAACCCAACCGATTGGTCACAGATTTGGGCAGAAATACACAAATAACCCCTTTCCAGTGTGTCTTAGGCTTCCAACCTCCCTTAGCTCCTTGGACAGCCATCACTTCTGATGTTCCAGCCGTGATTGGATGTGACTTAGTGAGGAAGTATGGGAGGAGACACATCAACAGATCCAGTCCACACTTAGACGGTACAAGGAATATGCCAACCAGAGACGTGGTGATGCTTCCTCCTATCCAACCTGGCAATCAGGTCTCGTTACCGACCAGGGACTTCAGGTTTGAAGGGGGGTGTCGCAAACCTCAGCTTGCTTGACTTCTTTGTTTTTTCCTAGCCCCTTTTGTAATAAACACCTTGATCCATTTTACCTGCATCTACCTGTTCTGTACAGAAGCCTCACACATATTAGGAACTTCAGTTTTAAGCTAGTTTTCTTTACAGAAAAAAAACACAATATGATTAACACATTGATAAACACAAATTGATAAACACAAATGCCCAAAACCTGATATGTTTTGTCCCGTGTACAGTGTCATTTAATTATCTGAGGTATGAGATCTGTTAGCAGTCAAAATATGAATAATGCTAAATACATGCTACAAGGTAGTATCACAGGCTCATGCCTGTTGAAAACCTATCATTTTTTTTACTATTACTCAGAATGTACCCACTCTATACTCCACTACCCAGCACCTCATGTTTTACAGCTACCTTGCAAATTGCTATTCTGAGCTAACGCAACTGTTTTTTGATAGGTAATGTATATTTTGAATACACATGACTTTTCAGCCATGCTAACTTGCATTACATCTATGTGCTAATGACAAATGTTATTTATTGGATGAGCGCAGTAACATCCTCAATAGGAACAAAGGGGTCAAGCAGAAATTATAAAACACCCCAGACCACTATCCCACCAAACTTTACAAGCTTGACAAACGTTACTATCACATAGTGAAGAATGATTCATCACTCCAGAAAAAACATTTCCACTGCTCCAGAGGCCACTGGCGGCGTGCTTTACATTATTCCAGCTGACACTTAGCATCGCATATAGTGGTCTTAGGCTTGTGGACACATGCTCATCCATGAAGCCCCCAATGGACAATTATTGTGCTGATGTTGCTTCCAGAAGCAGTTTGGAACTCTAGCTTAAGTGATGTAACACAGGCAATTTTACATGCTTCATGTTTTAGCATTTGGCGGCTCTGCTCTGTGAGGTTTTATGGTCTACCTCTGTGTGGCTGAGCTGTTGTTGATCTTAGATGCCTCCATTTCACAATAATGGTGCTTACTATTGACTAGGACAGATTTAGCATTGCAGAGATTTCATGGACTGACTTGAGACAAGGTTGTCATTCTATGACATGCAACATGTTTAACCCTCTTAGGGCTTTTTCTCAATTTGTGCATATATTCTTAAATTCTTTTAAACATCTTCTATTTACAAATATACTCATGTGTTTCATATCAGAATGCTTCGTTATCTTCATCACTACTTTCTAAAACTGCAACTTCAGCAGCTTGTGTCTTTGATGTGGACTGAATGAAGAATGAAGGGTCCATTGGAATGAAGGGAATGAAGGGTCCATTGGTCAGTTTCGCACAAAATGAATCCACCATTTCCACATGGTGAGAGGCAGATGACATGTATCTCAGTCCCTCTTCATAGCCTCATAACTCTGGATGTGAGTTACATATGATCTCGTGATAAGATGAAATGGAAAAGGCAATTCTACACATTGAGGAAACAAATGTGATATGTGGGCACATTTGTTGACTCCTGAGATTTAAAGTCACTGAGCTCTTCAGCGCAACTAATTCTGTGCAGTCACAGTGACATAATGCTGGTAACGTGCTGTAGCTTGTCATGTCAGGCAAGTTGAACACAAATACAACTTCAGCTGTTATAAGCTGCTGTGTCACCTCAAATAAATATGTCAAATGAGAGTTGACAAAAGCAGCCTTTAACAAACAGCACCTACTGCAATGAGCCTTTATAGATATGTCTGGAGGTTTGTGTCTGTTGTCAGTGTCATGTGGTCTTTCAAGCACTGCCCTCCAGTAAACTGTTACTGAAATCTTTATCTTTAATGTAATATTATGCTGAAAAGGCGGGTAACCTCTGCACCCACTGTAGCGGCCTAAACACGTCCACTTGCTCTGATTCTGCCATCGCTTCTCTCTCGGCTCTGGCTATATCAGCATTCTCCATGGCAACAAGTTGCTCGCCCTCGTTTTTTCTCTCTCTCCTTCTCACACACATGCTGAATGCCCCCACACATCAATCAGATGAATGGAGAAGGTCTGAACATTATCTCCATCCACATCCTCTCTCACTCTCCCTGAAAATGCAATAAACAAAGGTGTCTTCATCACTCTCCACTAATGTCTCTCTCTCTCTGTCTCTCTCTCTCTCTCTCTCTCCCACTTCCTTTATCACTCCTCTCTCTTTTCATGCAGACTTTATCTTTCTTTCTCTCACTTGTTTCTCTCCCATTCTCTCTCTCTCTCTCTCTCTCTCTCTCTCTCTCTATTTCTCTCTCTCTATCTCTCAATTTAAAACACAATTTCTCCCTTTGTTCTCTGTCTGTCTACTCATTCTCTCTCCTCCCATCTCTCCTTCTTTCCTATACGTCTTTTTCTCTTCATTCTTGCTGCCCCACTCTCTTTTCATTCTTTGTCTCTATGTCTTTCTCTTCCTTCTCTTTTCTCTCTTTCTTTCTATCTCTTTATTTCTCTTTTTTCTCTCTCCCTACATCTCTCCATCTTTCTCTTCTTTCACACATCTGTCTTTGCATTTTCTTAATCTGGTTTTGCTTTCCATCTCCCTTTCTTTATCTCTGTTTAAAACTAAAGCACAGAGTTTTTTTCTCTTTTGTCTCCTCCCCTATGCTCACTCTTTTCTCTCTCTTCTTCTTACCACATATTTTCCCTCCCTCCTCTTTCCCTCCATCCTCTCTCTCTCTCTTTCTCTCTCTCTGTCTTTCTCTGCTTTTTCTCTCTTTCTTTCTTTTCTCTATATTTCTATTCTTTCTTACATTTCTCTTTTCATTGTCTTGATTTGGCTTTCCATCTTTCTTTCTCTATCTGCCTTTAGTTTAAAAAAAATCATATATATATATATATATATATATATATATATATACAGAGAGAGAGATTTTTATTGAAAAAAATAGTAAAGTAAACTCAGCATAAATGTAGAATACACTCAGTGACGGATTTTAAATAAAAGCCCTAAATTAGCAAAGTTCCTCAGAATCAGCAGAGTGAATATAAGAATGGTTTCATTTCATTTTTTCCAGATGTGAGGTTTCATTTTCCATTTATGAACTGAAAGGTTTTTACACCACATTACTCATATTATTAAAAAATATAAATAAATTACATTAGGATTGAAAGTGAATCAGAACTGCCCCCTCACACAAACTATTCAAAGCATGCAGAGAAGGGTGAGTAAGTGGATATTACATAATGGAGAGATGATGAAAATGCCCTTTATGTTTAATTTCTGTCTAACATTTGATCAAATTTTGAAAGAGCACTTTGAATTAAATTTGGTCTATACTCCAGCACTGGGACAGAACAAAAGAGCTTTAAAAGAGTTCACAGACTCAAATATCATCCATGATGATTGAGATTGAGCTGCTTTTCTCCAAAAAACACCATCATCTAATGCCACTTTAGCTCATTATCAGTCTTGCTGAAGAACAGTGGAGATGTCTTAGCTTCTGAACCTGAACTTTTTAAAGTTCTGCTTCACTTTCCTACAAGAGTTCTGCCTCACACTGACCAAATAGCAGATGAAAAGGTGTTCCTAAGTGGTAGTTTGGGAACCAGTAATTTCAGCCAAAAGCTGTTAGGAACTTTCTGCAGCGGGCTTATAACATAAGTCAGCCAGTAAACACATTCAACATCCTAAAATCATGAGTAAAATACAAAAATATAGAAAGATGAGAAATATAAAAGAAAGATATGATTAATAATATTATTCAATCTGTTAATTAACTGTCTAAAAACCAAATCACTTTTGCATCAATTTGTTCACCATGTCTTGTACCAGTTTCGTACCATTTTCTGCTGTAATTCACCATGTCATGCATTAATTCGTGTCTTCTACCAATTTACCATTTTTGCACCAGTTCACCACATCTTGCACCAATTCACCATGCTGTGCACCAGTTCATGATATTTATCAGTTCACCGTGTCTTATATCAATTCACCATGTTGCACACATTGGTACACTGATACAAAACATGAAGAATTGGTTCACCCAGTCTAGTATCAATTCACCATGTTTCACATCAAATCACAATGTCTTGTACCAATTCACCAGGCATTGCACCAGTTCACCATTTTTTGCAACAGTTCACCGTGTGTACTAAATTACATGTCTTGCACCAACTCACCAATTCTTGGACCACATTGTGCTCCAATTTTTTGTGTCTTGTATCAATTCACCATGCTGTGCATCAGTTCACCACATCCTTTTCCAGATTACCATGTTGTGCACCAGTTCACCAAGTCATGCAACAATTCCCCATAACTTTCATCAATTCAGCATGTCTTGCATTAGTTCACTAACTAATCCAGTATATTTTACTTACAAAATAGCAGACAGCGTTCATGATTTTAATTTGTAACAAGACAAGATTTTATTCTAAGTCATTCTTCAACATGTTTTTTGGTCCATTCATCAAGAAATGTTCAATAAAGGACAGCTGATTTTTTTTTTAAATGACTGGTTTTGACAGAAACATTGGCCCTCATTCTCCACTATCTTCCTAAGATCCTAAAATGCCTACATCAGATTCATGACGTGTCCTTAAATCTCAGAATTGTTCACACCTTTGTGGTCTTGAGTGAGTGTAGATTTTCTTCTACAAACAAATCCCTAATAAGAAAAAACACTTGTGATTGTCAGAATCTTAATGAAAACTGTGTAAGTGGGTTTTCAGAAGTAATTTCTTCCTAAGCATGGTTAGTGAATGAGAACCAATGTGCTTAGTCAACGGAAACAAATGAATGAACTGTTTTTATTGGAAGAATAATAGGTGTCTTGGCTAAATCTAGAACAGAAAAGAAGGGACAGGGAAGGAGAAAGAAGACAGAAGGCACAGCAGGTAACCTGGTCTGAGAAAAAAAGCACTGGAATATGATTACAAAGCTGGAAAAAGGGCAGAGAGAGAAATGGAAAAGAATGAGAGAGGAAGAAAAGCTGTAGGTCAAAAATGAAAATGTCACTCAACTTATTGGAAGAAAATAGAAGGATAGATATAAAACAATAAAAAGTAAACAATGCATTGAACAACCTGAAGGCCTGATCTCAACTTTTTTTCTGCAAATGTAAATTCATGGTTACTCTATATGTGCAGCATGTGCAAAAGTCTGGACACCCTTCCAGGTGTAAAGTCTCAGAACTCAATTTGTTAGGCCTCAGTCAACTCATTAAGAGTGGTTAGACAAGGGAAGAGTCTTGTTAGCTAATGAGAATTCCACAACATAATGCATTATTTGACTCTATTGTTGACTTTTGCTGGCAAGCACTGGTTTCTTGAAACAGGAGTGGAGATATTTTCGTGGAAAAAGAAGTTTAATAAACCCAACCAAGCAAGTCTGACTAAGCTTCCAAAATGATGGACTTATATTAACCATGTAAAACCACTCTAGTTGTCACTTTGTCTAAATGACCCAGAAACCCCCCTACTGGATGGGCGACTGCCTCTACCTTTGTAATTAAAATAGAGGAGTTGAGGCTCACACAGGAATTTACAGTCTCCCCCATCTAGGAGCAAGGATGTCTATGAGGTGTCCCTTCAGCAAATGGCATTGGGGAGCTATAGATAACCAGATGTAAAATAGGCTACCCATTGGAGGTCGTTACATGACATAAGGACTGCTCTCCACAGCCCCGACACATCACCCAAGAGAGACATACAAAATGCACACAAGATTAACACAAAAGGCAAGAGAAAACAAAGAAGGTTTAAGAGTTAACAAAGTTAATAAAAGCAAATAAATTAAAATAATATTTAACATTATGAACTTTATGCTAACATTCAACAACCATGAGCTCTTCTAGGCAGCTTGCCAAGGATCTAAAAATGAAAGTTACTGGTGCTTACAAAGCAGAATAATGCTATGAAAAAATATCAAAGCACTTCCAACTCACAATTTTCACTATGTGATGTTATCAAGAAATGGCAGTTAAGGGGAACCGTGAAAGTCATGGCAAGATCTGGAAGACCGAGAGCAGTCTCACATAGAATTGTTCATATGTTGGCCAGAAAGGCAAAGCAAAATCCCCAAATGACAGCAAAAGACCTGCAGCACTGCTTGCACAAACATGATATCTAGGAAGAGTCATCAGAAGGAAAATCTTACAACAACTTCATCACAAAATGTCAACAATCTCTATAGACAAACATTAGTTATAGAAAAAGTCATACAAAAGAGCTCAATGACTGTAAACACGGCACTGTCCTAAGATGCCACCTTTGCAACCAGTCAGTTCATGAAATTTTCTGAAATGCTAGATCTGCCCCAGGTGCTATTATTGTGAAATGGAAGTGTCTAGGAGCAACAACAGCTCAGCCATGAAATGGTAGATCATGCAAATTCAGAGCAAAGATGCCTAATGCTGAAGCATGTAGCATATAAAAAGGCCTATTTTGTTTTGTATCATTTAATACAGAGTTCGAAAATGCCTCTGAAGCACAATAACTTTGAATTGGGAGCTTCATGAAATGAATTTCCACAGCCGAGCAGCTGCACACAAGTCTGGGATCACTATGCGCAATGCTAAGCATTGGCTGGAGTGGTGTAAAGCATGCTAGCACTGGACTCTGGAGCAGTGGAAATGTGTTCTGGGCTGGGGCTGTTTTTCAGAGTTTGGGTCCCATGCTTCCAGGTTTGTGTCAGCGGTTTTGGAAGAGCCTTTCTCACAAATGCTCTTTTGACTGAATGGACATAAATTCCCACAGACACACTCTAAAATATTGTGGAATGCTTCCTAGAAGAGTGGAGGCTTTTCCAGCCATGAAAGGGAGCAACTCCATATAAATGCTAATAATTAGGTGTTGATGGATGCAAATGCAAATATACTTGCCATGCAAATATTCAATTTATCCAACAGTTTTAAATCATCTCATTATCACAAAACAGAAAAATAAACCTTTAACAAAGTGTCTCTGTTGCATTAGCAGCAGCTAATAGCCACATCCAAATGAAATGTTTAAGAAAATTAAATCATTTGGATGTAACCGACAAACAGCAGTAGCTGATTCCCCAACGGGTAAAGAGAGAAAAAATAAAGACAGACAATTTAATCGAATTCAGCAGGAAGTCAAAATTAATCTCAGGTGGAGTCGTACTTTGGACAGCAGTCATTATCTGTAAAACGTTTACATCATGGAACTCAAGAGGGAGATCATTTATCAGTAAAGGTTTTAACTGTATGCACAGTCAAATGAAAGAGGTCAGTCTTTGTATTTAAAGAGACAAACTTTTAATCAAGTTTCAACAGACATTTTAAACAGGAACTTCACTTTTTATTTCAAAATATCTACATATTTCAGTGTGTGAAATGTAAACAGAGTGATTCAGAGTGGTTTGGTGTGACATGGTTCAGACTTCTTTACAGTGGTGGTGATAGGAACCAGGGGTCGCCATGACTACAATACAAACATAGCCATTTTATTTACTATCCAAAACCACCAGTGAACCTACACATATCTTCTGAGTTTCATATGGAATGTTGAGTATAAGTTTTCAAAAGAAAAGTGCATAATACATTGAAAGATCAAATTGAAAAATCAAAAATATATTTGATTCTGATGATTCTGAGAGAGAGATGTATAGACATAGATATATATGCTATGGCAAGCCAAACAGGAAATATTTACTGAACTTTGATATATAGATATACTGAACATTGATATATAGATATAAAAGTTGCTGTTGACGGGTTGAGGATGGCCAACAACTGTGCATCAATAAATAGGCATTAAGAAACTCCAGGTGGATCTTAAAGGAAGGGAATTCTGATAAAGTAACCATTATGCATACACAGTGATCCCTTGGATAGAGTGATATGAGAGTGGCTGATAAATGATGTGAAGCCACCGATGGGTGGAGCTTCAATATGTACATAATTTGACATGGTGCAGAAGAAGAGTCAGATGAGTAATTTCTGTTTGAAAAATGCTCTTTTATTGAGAGCAAGGGAAAACAATGCCACTTGCAAAGCTACTGAAAATTGAGGTCGATCACTCCTAGTCCTATTCTTTCTTCTGATGGTCACCAAACACAAATACACTCTCACTAACTCTGAGCTGGACACAAAATAATACAGTAAATACATACACACTGTAACTGAAGCACAACATCATAACTACATTAAACAGGGTAACAGTCTGTTTAGCAGGTGGGAGAGGCCCAAGGTTACAACACACACAACCCCAAATGTCCCTCTGTGTCTGAACAAAACATTTTATGAATTATATTTCTCATTTGTTTATCTCAATGCTTGATCCATGTATATCAAGATTCATTCCATATATATATATATATATATATATATATATATATGTCAGTTTTTGTTTCACAGAGATATGTTGAATGAACCTTGATATATATAGAATGAATATTGACATATATTGAATGAATCTTGATATACATGGAGCAAACATTTAGATAAACAAAAGAAAATGAAAAATGAAATCTTCACCTGGAGTTAATTATTAATGCCCATTCATTGACGCACATCATTGAAAGCAAATGTTTAAACAATTTTCCTCAGCAGTAAGTTTATCACAATATATATTAGAATAAACTTTTATTCATAATTCAAATAAACATAAAAAACAATTTCCATATCCATAATTCCACATCCAAATCCATATTTTTCCTTTATTCATTTCCTATTATATCATTATTCATTAATATTCCATACATTTTGTTTATTCAAATATTAACACTTTTCTCAGCAAATAAACACATACTACACAAATAAATAGATTTTAAAAATGTGTCTTGGGAGCCTAAGAGTTTCGCACAGTACTGTATATATATATATATATATATATATATATATATATATATATATATCTCAATTAGATCCCATTGGTTTGAAGAAAAAATTTCTCAAAAACTGAAAATCAGTATAGGGTTAGGGTTAGACATTAAAAATGGTCAATTTTGAAACATACATTTTTCTGCAATTTTGTACGTTTGTTTTAATGAAAAATATGACAATTTTATGTATGAAAAGCTGAGTTTGCTAGTCATGTACTGTCTTGCACTTTTGAGTTCTGACAACTGAGACAGTTTCCATAGTGTTATGATTGTTTCAGTAGTGAGAAAATGGAATTTTGAATCATTTGTTTTAATGAAATAAAGATAATTAAGATACTGACAAACTCTAACACTACAGGTGATATGATTTTCTTTTAAGGATGTTTATTTCAGCTTATCCTATAATAAACAACACAGCTTTTGTGTGTTATGTGTTAAATTGTTTTACAATTGTCCTCAGTTTTCTCTTCAAACAAGACATCCCTGAGATATTTTCACAATCATACAGGTTTACGGGATACAATTACAGTCAAAAGAAGAGTAAGTAAGCTCTTTTTAAAAAGAATTTTATCCAGGCTTAGACTGATATTATCAAGATGTTAAATTGTCTTAAAATTGGTGTCTGTAAACCCTAATGATAAAATCACAGATATTCCTCAGGTTAAGCCTTTCTTTTGCCTCCATATGAAGAAGCTGTACTCATCTCCTGACAGAGTGCTGTCTGTACAAATAGGGGGACCGGGAAGGAGGGAAAATTAAGAGGATGCAGGTCCAGGGAATTTGATTTGGATTTCAAAGCTGACAGATGTCAAAAAAGCGTCTTGCATCTCTGTGATTGGAGACGACATTTGAAGGCTCGCTGAGTTAGGAGCTATTAAAAATATGTAGATGTGACAGGAGGTCTCGTGAGGAACGCTGGGTCAGGAATCCTCTGCTGGTTAGTCAGTCAGAGCCATAAATAAATGAACACATTAATGAGCAAAAGAAGCAAACTGGCACGGAAGTTAAATTTTCCCTGTTTTTTGGAGAGTTTAACATAGTATGTAGTATAGAGTATGCTCATTAATGTGTGTAGTATTTGGTCTGAAATATTAACAAAGCAGCTTAAAAGGAACCGAAAGGAAGGTACTTGATCACTGTGAATGCCAGTCTGCTAGCCAGCACAGGTGAGCTACTGTTAACGATAGTATAGCTTGTTTGTTTGAACCTATACAATGATAAAATATACCAAATGAAAGGCAAGGCTAATAATCTGTTTATTCCAAAATAAGACTAAATACTGTTGTCTTTGTAACTAAATTTAGGGTTAACTTTATGTTAAATTCAAGACTTTCAACTTGCTCTTTCTAATCAAAAACAGTGCTTGATTGTGCTGGTCAGACATGTATTAATTGACAATACTTTGTTCCACTGCATATTTATTTTGTGTACTTAATCTAGCCAATAATATAGATTTAATGTCTCAGCTGCAATTCTTTTAAGAGAATAAACATATCAAACAACATAGATGTGGGATGCATTTTTAAAAACTGACAGAACACGGACACAGAGCCCATGTCTGAATAAAATATAAAACCATATATGCACAGTAATGTTAAGTGTATGTACAGACACTATATAATAGTGTAAATACAACTAAACATTAATACCCTAAAATGCAAAAATAATTTTTGCTAAACTGCTTGTCAGACAGTAAAATTGCTACTTCGCTTTGTGTGGCACAACTTAGCTCTGACCACACAACGTATCATGAGCATGTGCACCCTTTCTTTCTCCATGCTATAAGGAGTGTTTCAGACTGGACTGCTTTTGGAAGAAGACACAACACTTAGATACGTATATCAATCTTAAAGGCATGATAAAAAACAGGCTGTTTTACTCTAAAAAAACCCACATTAGCTTTAAACAGACCTATAGCTAACCCCTTGCTCCATCGAGCTTCATTATTATATTAATAGAGAGTCTCTCTTGTGAGCTGTCAGATTGGGTCAGGTCAAACTGACAGTGCCATGGATGATTCCAGATGGTCTTAATGATAAGCAGCCAATCAGACAGCGGCACCTCTGGACTTGCAAATGGATGACAGCAATGACCACTGACCACAATGCCTTTAAAGAAAAGAAAGGCCCCTGTGAGGGCAGAAACACAGAGGATGACAATTAAAGATAAGGTTAAGAATGACCGAAGGATTGGAATGAGATTAAAATTTGGGTTTGACTTGTTTTAATGAGTATATCTTATGATGTTGGGGGCAAAAATATATAATATTTATAACAAATATATACTTTAAACCTTAGAAATCTAGAATTATTAGTGTTTTCTTTTTCTAAATATTCATGTATATCTCTTAATTACAGAAGTATTCAAATGCAATTACACAGATAAACAACAAAAACATAGATAAGTACCTAGCTCCATAATGAAATATGTTGATTAACATGTTACTCAAAGTATGACTACAACAGAAAAGTTACAATTATTTAGTATTTAACTCATCAACAAATCATTAAGTAATTTAAGGAAGATCTTATTAAACATCATCTAAATACATTTATATCACATTTCTAAGTTTGCTTGCAATAGGTTTCAATTTGCTGTTTATTAACAGCTTGATAATGGCTAAATAATTGTTAAGAATCAGATTTCAAAGTATCACCACCAAATATATAGTGTAATTTTATAGGACATCTAAAAACTTTGATTTGAATCATATTCAGCTTCCTTTTTTGTCTACAATCTCAATTCCACAAAAGTTGTGATGGTATGTAAAAAGAAAGCAGTGATTAGTAAATTTAGTTTGATCTGTATTAAACTGAAAACACAATATTTGATGTGCTACTTTGTAAGTATATACTTTTTTCCAAATCTGATGCATTTAGTACTTTCCAGAAAGGTGGAACAGGAGCATGTTTTCCACTGTGTTGCACTCTCTTTCCTTTTAACAACAATAAGTAATCATTTGGGGAGTGAAGACACCAGATCCTCTTCTGAAAGCATAATTTTTTGCCATTGTTCAGTTATACATATCTGTACAACTGTGCAGGGAATTTGTTGTTGTATTTGACCTTAAAAAGACACATGTTTTCAAAGGGAGACAGTTTTGGGACTGCACCTGTGCTCTCTGCTCACGCAGTTTTGTAGAATATTTCTTGGTGTTGACATGGTGAAATAAGCTTGGACGTCCTTGAAAAAGAGCACATCTGCATGGTAGCCACTACTATGCAAATTTGACTCGTCAGACCACAATACATATTTTCACTGAGTGTCAGTCCATTTCGGATGAGCTCAAGCCCAGAGAAATTGGCAGTGTTTCTGCTGTTGTTGATTTCTACTGTGCATTGCACAGCCTTAATTTGCATTTGCGGATGCAGCGACAGACAGGATTTTATTGACAGTGGTTTGCCAAAGTATTCCTGAGCCCATAGAGTGATGTTTTTAATGCTCTGAGAGGTTCAAGGTCATGAGTATACAGTTGAGGTTTTCAGTCATTTCCTTTACTCAGAGGTTTCTCTGAATTCATTGAGTCTTTTGATGTAATGATGCAGTGTAGAGGGTGAAAACCTAAAATCCTTGCAATCACTGGTCAAGAAACATTATTTTTGACCTGTTGAATTTTTTGCTGACACCATTTTTGGTGTTGATCTATCCTCACTTGTAGAGGACAATGATTGCACCACCTTTTTAAAATGTTTTAAACATTTCACAATATTCCTAGTCTCAAATTGCCCCTGTCCTAACATTTTTGGAATGTGTTGCAGGTATCAATTTTAATTACAAAAAAAAATGTTAAAAGCTAAAAATGAACATTATATATCTTACCTTTGTATTGTTTTGTTCAAATACATGTCAAAGTAGATTCATAAATCTTTCTATTGTTGTTCGCATTTAGGTAGCAGGTATGCTGTCTAAACTTTTGGGAGTCAAGCTTGTATTATTTTATTATTTTTTATTATTTTTATTTTATTTATTATTTTTGACCGTCAGCCCACCACAGACTTTGCATTGTGTCCCCCCACCAAGGCAAAGAGTTTGGGCACCAAACCACTATGTAGTTCATTATTGCTTAAAATTCAGTTTGATCTGTACTGGCAGATAAAACCCAAGTGGTTGCAGATGAATATATCCAATCTAATCTGCTTATCCAAACAACTTTACAAATATTTTGTAATGACAGAGTTGAACATCAAGAATGCCTCTTATTTAAATATATCTTTACAAAAACATACTGCTAACTGAGAATTACAGTATATTTATTCATTTATTTAAATATCATTTAACATATACTTGTTGATCCTAAAATACTCAAGATATTAAGTACATCTAAAATGCTTATTCATATAATATTTAAATCTGCACTGTATAAGTTATACCTGTGAATGAAATAACAAAAATATGATAAGTGTTTCAAAACTTTTGAATGAGAGTCTAAAAAAAAAAAAAACAGGAAGCAAACGAAATGGTGTAGCATAATAGTGGACTTCACAGGGTTAAATTAATGCCCCTCAGACAGTCATTTTGGGTGGCCTGAGCTTTACGTGTTAGTTAGCTTTTTAACTCTGTTAGGAGACTTTCATAAAAGCTTTTTTATGTTAGTTTTTATTGAGCCCTCATACTTCTTGTAATCTTTTTTCCAGCATCTCAGCTTTTTTCTGAATTGTTTTCCTGCTTTGGATTTTTTTTCTTCTTTTTTTTAATCACATCTATTGCTGTAATGTGCCTCTCTCTCTCAAGGGCAGTGCACCTGTGCCTGTAAGTGGGTTTAGAAAACAGACGCTTGTTGGTCACCGGCCCATTCACAATCCTGCTCAATTTTTTCAACTGTCTGCTGTTCTGGCCCTGACCCTGAGGCACAAGGCCTGGTTTTACTCCAAGTCTCAAGCCTATGAGGTGTGAGTCTGAGATGAGAAATCAACAGCAGAAACACTGCCAATTTCTCTGGGCTTGAGCTCATCCGAAATGGACCGATGCTCAGTGAAAATATGTATTATGGTCTGACGAGTCAAATCTGCATAGTAGTGGCTACCATGCAGATGTGCTCTTTTTCAAGGACGTCCAAGCTTATTTCACCATGTCAACACCAAGAAATATTCTACAAAACTGCGTAAGTCTCTGAGGTGCGAGTCCAAGTCGAGTCTGTAGTCTCTGTGGTGTGAGTCTGGAGTCTCTTAGGGGTGAGTATGAGTTTTCTCTTGAGTCTTAGAAGTGTGAATTTAAGTCAAGTCTGGATTTTCTGAGGTGTGAGTCCGAAACTAGTCTTAATCCTTTTGGAAATGATTGCAAGATGAGTCTTGAGTCCAAGTCAAGCTGATGTTTCTTGATCTAGCTGTTTAAGGATTGCAGTGATATACACACATGTGTGTAGAAAATAAGAGAGCTGTTCTGTTGGGTGTGTGATATTGTTTTAAAGCCCTTAATAGAGCAATTCTCTCTTCCATTCATGCACAACATTATACCACAAACAACAAACAAGAAAAATGTCAAAGCCTCTACAGCTTAGCTAATGAGAGGGAGAGAGAAAGAGAGGAGAGAAAGAGAAAAAAAACTTTATGATTTTTGTGTATGCGTAAAAATGTATTAAAATATATATAAAAGTAGTATTAATTAGCATACACGACACTGTTGATTTTCACTCTACTGAAAATTCAAAATGCATTTGCATACCCATAATAGCATTGACTTTCTGCCCTACTAAATCTTCAGCATTGACTAATTATATTTGTGATTTCCAAACTTGGATACAATTCAGTGCCTTTTAGCATACCTATTTTCTTTTGGTCATTCATCATGAAATTTACATACAATGTAAAGTGCAACAGGCATATTCAGATTATGTCAAAAACTGAAAAACAACAAAAAATGGAGATACACGTTTTTGTTCCGACAACAGCAATATGTTATTTTTCAATTGAAATCTTACTGAAAATTCAGCTTCTGTTACTAACATACTTTTAATTTGTAATCCTTCTGAAAAATCTGTTGTTATTACTTAATATATTATACTCTTGCTTTGCAGTCCCATTGAAAACTATTGCTGTATATATTATACTACTGAAAATTGGGCTTCTTTTACTGTATATATTATAATTTTAATTTGCAATCTTGCTAAAAATTGCTTCTTTTACTGTATATATTATAATTTTAATTTACAATCTAGCTAAAAATCATGTCCAGTATACACAGAATGACACTGGTGTGAAAGAGAAGTGGCCCTGTCTCTTTTGAAGGATGAAAATGGTTGCACATCACGTTGTTCTGGTCTTTTCAGCATGCGTTTGAGCCCTAATCTCTGCTCCGCATCAGTCAGGGAGCTCCTCATAAGCCTGGCACTGCTGCTGCGGCTGTGCTGCGGCTGTCACGGCAAAATGAACTTGTCCTGTCATTCTGTCTGCCAGCAGGGCCGAAGAATATCATCATCATCATTCCGACCCAGCAACGAGTTATGTTTTTCGTGACAGCCAGGATTTTTTTTTTCCTCTCGCTCTCTTTCACGCTGTCTCAGAAGAGACTTCCAGACGATTGATGAAAAGGCTTGGCTTTCTTATTTTTTCCCTTTTCCATAGATGATGTAAAAATCACCAAGGCTCAGTGCAGTGTATATTCCGCTGTCTCGGAGAAGACAAGGTTACTGTTCCTTCGATCTCATGCGTCTTTCTACTGGGGGGAACATTCATAAAACATCTAAGTGGACAGCGCCGGTTCTGGATTAGTTTTGATTTTATCCTCTTGTGTGCTGTTAGGATGCGTTTAGAGAGGGAGTAGCCTGATCCTCGACAGATATCACAGAAAGACAAATACTGCCGCAGTGATGGAGTATATAGTCTAGGACAAAAGCTAGACAGAGGACGGTGTTTGAAATGCCTGGGAAAGTGAAGACACAGCTCCGTAAACCTTTGTCAAAATCTCTTTTATCTTTGTTTTGTGATAATGTCAGTTTTAACAGTAACTTCAAGTATTAAAGCCTTAGCTATTGAAAATGTCACTTAATGAAGACTTTAATGAAGCTTTGAACTAACGTAGATGTTAGCCCATACACGGCCTAAATGAACACTTTTAAACACTAGCATAAGAGGTACGAATGCTCATTTATTCACTTATAGAATAAGAGGTATGAGTCATAAACAACCTCAATAAATGCTTATATACATAAGAATAGGAAATGCGATTTAACAGGCAACATCTATATATGCTCCTATATGCTGGAATAAGAGATATAATTACCTTATTAAACATATGAAAAGACTACGACAAGAAATACCATCCTATAAAAAAACAACTCATATTAGTCCATGAACAACCTCTATATAATGTTCCTGTACAGTAGAATGAGAGATATCAATCTATAAACTACCTTAATAAACACACATATACCCTACAATAGGAGATGTTAGTCCATAAACAACCTCAATAAATACTTCTATACACTAGAATAGGAGATAATCATAACAACCTCAATAACTTCTACACTAGAATAGGAGATACTAGTCCATAAACAACCTCAATAAATACTTTTATACAATAGAATGGGAGATATTAGTCCATAAACAACCCCAATAGATACTTCTGTACAGCAGGTCTTCTGATGCAGCAGGTCTTCTACGTAGTAGTTTGATGAGAAAAGGAAACGTTGACAAACTGAAGCTAGCCGCAATAGCATTTATCCAGTCAAGATGCACCGTTATTCATGTTCGACCTTTCCTCTTCTGTGCCCAATGAAATACAGTTCTGTCCAGCTGCATAAAGCAAATCTAGCTGTGAGAATAGCCAAGCTGTGGCCTTGCTGTAGACGAGTGCTTGTCTTCAGAGTTCATAGAAGGTCGAGTCATGAAGATAAAAAGACAAAAAATCGTGGGTAATTGAGTTTCAGCCTTTCAGATAGAGAGATTTTTGTATATGTTATGTAGTATATGAAGAAGAAAGTATGCTTTCATAGCTTATAATTGAATTCCACAAGCAAACAATCCATACCCTGATGTTCATGACCTTTGTCTCATCTGGTTCTGACTCTGTTTGAAACAGTTACGAGGAAATGGGAATTTTCAGGCCTCGGTTAGCGTCACAGGTCGAATTCTGACGTCAGGTTACAAATGTGCTACATGAAGGTCATCAGTGAATTCTTTACTATGAAAGTTACTGACATTCAGCTCTAAGTCTCTGTTCACTGTGTCAGTGCAATGAGGCAATGAAATATATATTGGAATATATATACTGGAATATTTTATGTGAGCCGATGTAGTTCATATCAACACCCCAAAAAGCTTAATTCATTAACCATTCTAGTATTTATGAGAGAATACTTCTGTTCATGAAAACGCTCTGTTTATCAGTATGTCTCTCATTTTGTTTCAGTATTTTTCTGCCTTTACTTTCTCATTGACTTAAGCAGATCGCTCACGTTTGCTACAGCACCTTTCTGAAGAAAGAGCTCTCAATCCAAACACATCAACCTCAAACACAAAAAAATATTTCTCTCACACATTCTCTCTTTCTCTCTCATTTCTTCCACTTTCTTTCCCTCTCTCATCTCTCTCCCTCTCTCACTACTCTTTCATCTATTTGTCTCTCTCTCTCATCTTTGTCTCTCTCTCTCTCACACACCTCTCTCAACTCTGTCTCTGTCTCATTCATCTCTCACACATTCTCTCTCTCTGTCTCTCTCTCTCTCATCTCTCTGTCTATCTCATTCATCTCTCACACATTCTCTCTCTTATCTCTCTCTGTCTCTCTCTATCTTATTCATCTCTCACACATTCTCCTCTCTTTCTCTCTCATCTCTCTCTGTATCTCTCTGTCTATCTCATTCATTCTCTCTCTGTCTCTCTCATCTCTGTCTCTCTCTATCTCATTCATCTCACACATTCTCACTCTCTGTCTCTCTCTCATCTCTGTCTATTGCATTCATCTCTCACACATTCTGTCTCTTTCTCTCTTTCTTTTCTCTCACCCTCTCTCACATCTCTCTGTCTTGCTCCCATCTCTTTGTCTCTCCGTCTCTCTCTTATTCTTCCTCGTCTCTCTTTTATCTCTTATGCCTCTTATCTTTCTCATTTCCCCAATTTGTCTTTTCAGGTCAGTTCAGAATAGCTTTATTAGCATGGTTGTGATGTACAGAATTGCTAAAGCATCACAATAGTAATGTGAACAATGAACACAATGAAAACAGAATAAGATAAAAAAAGAACCAACATAAATAATAACCATATTAATTATTATATTCACAATATTACAGTATTATTATCACTGTTTATATTTAGAATCATAATAATTAATAAACTAATTGTAATGTGGAGCGATGAGACGTGCTGAGATAAACAAGTTTTATTGAGGGCAAATCCAGGGTCATGGTCGAAACAGTCCAGGTTCATATAGCCAACACGGAGATAATGAGGGTCAGACATGACAAAAAAACACAGGCAAAAGACAATGGTGGCAACAATCAGGGGCAGAGTCAGACAACAAGGGGGCTAGACTGAGACTCAAAACAAAGAAAGCATGTGGACTAGACCAAAACACAACACGCAGACATGGACAGGACTGGGAGGGGCCAATCGTGGCACTAATGACATTTGCAATTTTTGGTAACAAAAATGTTGTGTAATGTTGCGGGTTAAGTAGAGTGGGGGTATGGAGGGTGGGGGTAAGTAGAGTGGGCATAAGTGGAGTGGTGATATGGTGGGTGGGGGTAAGTGAAGTGGGCATAAGTGGAGTGGGGGTATGGAGGGTGGGGGTAAGTGGAGTGGGCGTAAGTGGAGTGCGGGTATGGAGGGTGGGCGTAAGTGGAGTGGGCGTAAGTGGAGTGCGGGTATGGAGGGTGGGCGTAAGTGGAGTGGGGGTATGGAGGGTGGGGGTAAGGCTGCAGCTCTGCCTCACTCCTCTTTTCTGAGTGAAGAATTCTGTACGTTTGACTCCGATTCTTTTCTCTGATTCTTATTGTTTCCCAAATATATTGATTTGATTATATCGTAAGCTTTACCCCCTACAATTCTCTGTAGAAGTTTATAATAAAGCCCTTCATGCCAAATAGAATCAAATGCCTTCTTGAAATCTACAAAACAGGCAAAACATTTTCCATTTTGTTTGGTGTATGTGTTGATTAATTAGGGTGTTTAGCACCTTCCCTAGATTACTGCTCACACAGATGCCTCTGAAATTGTTAAGGTCCAATTTATCTCCACTCCCATGGATCAGGGTTAGAAGTCCTTGGCTCCAGATGTCAGGAAAACAGCCTGAACACAGGATGAGGTTGAAAAATCTGAGCACTGCCCTCTGCAGCTCAGAAGTGCTGTTTTTCAGCATTTCGTTTCTGATGCTGTCAGGGTCACAAGCCTTTTTAGGTTTTAATGATTTGAGGTTTTGAGCCAATTCTTCTTGAGTTGTTGGATAATTGAGTGGGTTTTGGTTGTCTTTGATTGTGTATTCAAGCGACTGTAGTTTTTACATGACCAGATTGTGATTGGAATTTAGATCTTTTTGAGAGATTTCTTTGTAAAGACTTTCAAAATGTTTTTTCAAATGTCGCTGTTTTGTATAGGCATGTTTTGTGTTTTTCTTGTGTTCACGTTATTCCACATCTCCCACAACTGATTTTGTTTAACAGAATCTACTATTTCTTGTTTTGTTCATGTAATTTTTTTTTTTGATTTGGATTGTATGTTTATAATGTTTGTGTTTCACAGTATTTTTGTCTCCGATTTTGATTGTCAGGTTGTCTGTGTTTTAGATTTGAAAAGTTTTTTAGTTTTTTCTAATTGATTGGCGTTTGAATTCAAACCACTATTCTTTGTCGACTGTTTTGCTTGTTTTTTCGTTTTTTCTTTGAAGGTGAGCTATAGAAGATGCTGTTTGAAAAATGCTGTTGATTTCATTCACAACAAGGTTAACACTGTTCTTATTATTTTGAAAATGGGTCTTAAAAAAGTTAGTGATTTTATTAAATACAGGAATTGATTGGAGTGATTGCATGATTTTTTCAGAGCTGTCCAGAGCCCATCTGTAAGTCCTATGGACTGTGACCAGCTTACTGGGCTCTGCTGACGTTTGCTGGGGTTTATTTAACCATGTTAGATACACACTAATTTGGTTATGGTCTGATAGAGAAGTTTCCTGTCAGACAGTGATGGAGGAGGAACCCATGTCAGTGATTGCATAATCGACTACACTAGCTCCAAGAACTGAACAATATGTGAACCTCCCTAAAGAGTCCCCTCTGATCATGCCGTTAAGTATGTACAGAGTTTAGGCTCGACAGAGATGCAATAACTCTTTGCCACTTTTATTTACAATGCAGTCGAGTTTCGAGTTTCTGCGTTTGAGGGTTGGTGTGAGGTACAGGGAGCTTTGGCCATACACACCCTGTGGGTCTACATAGCTATATTTAGTTCCAGTTCGTGCATTGAAATCTTCACACAGTAGCACATTTCCCTGGGCCTGGAAATGGCTGATCTCTGAGTGGAGATTGGTTAGGTACACCTCTTCATAATAAAGTGATTCAATTGGAGGAGTGTGGACAGCACAGAGGTACGTGTCTGTCTCTGAAATGTCAATTTCTTTAACTTTTATCCAGCAATGTGATTTTCCAAATTTTATAGCTTAAATGGCCAGGTCTCCTCTGTACCAGACCAAGATTCCTCCAGATTCTCAACCACACTGGACTGTACTTAACTAAAAAGAGGGCACAATAACCTCGCAAAAGCCTGAGGGATAGTGGGTAGGCGTGTGAACATGACACCAGGTTTTGGTGAGGATGAGGACGTCTACACCTTCAATACTCTTTAGAAAGCCAGGATCTCTACTCTTCAATCCAAAGATCAAGGAGTAGAGACCCTGAATGTTCCAACAGATAATGGCACATTTTAAACACTGGAAAATGTATCAAATCAGCTCTATTTGTGAGACTTAGCAGAGAAATGTATTATTACTGTACAAAAGTACAAACTATTTAGCCATGTGTTAATATAAAATATAAAAAATACAAAATAAACAGTGCACATAATGAACAGTTCTGTTTCTTACAGGAAGTGCTACATGAAGACTGTATATGCACATGGGGGAATGGCTCTTACTTCAGCAGCAGTCTTATGCACAGGGCATACAGCATATGTTTTAACTCTCCTAGCTCTGCTGCAGTGTAGCTCTGGGGCCTCCCAGGTAATGCTTTCAGCTTTTCTTTCTTGGCTGGGGTGGGGGTTGAGCAGGAGGTATGCGTAGGGCTGTGGGGGGGGGGGGGGGGGGGGGGGGGGTGTGGGGGGGGGTTCCTACAGGTGGTGTTAAGCCTGTAGTGGTGTTGAGGCCCAAGGCTGCATCTTAAAGGGTCTTCACAAATATTTGGATGCTGTCCTTGTATAAATGGAGCCCGTCGTACATGTCGTGGGGTGTGACGGTGGGGTGGTAGGCCAATAGACCTTTGGTAGGGAGGCATATCCTCTGCTGATCTGCATGTTATTGCTACATTCATGTTAATTCTTTTCTCGCTTTCTTCCTCCTCTCTCATCTCTCACTGTCTGTCTCTCTTTCTCACGTCTCTTCCATCTCTCTCTCTTTCTTACACACACATCTGCCTCTGTCTCTTGCTCTTTCTCAGTCTTGCTGTCTCTCCTCTCTATATCCGTCTCTCTCATCTCTCTTTCACATCTCGCTCTTTCTCTCTCATTTCTCTCAGTTCTTACTCTTTTACCTCTCCTCTCTCACTCTTTTTAGTCTCACTTCTATCTATTTTCTTCTCTCTCTCTCTCTCTCTCTCTCTCTCTCTCTCTCTCTCACTCATTGGACTATTGCAGTGCTTTGTTTTAGAGCATCATTGTATTATGTTTTACCTCCTCGTTTCCATCTGTCTGTTTTCTGCTCTCTTTCAGTCTGTGATTGTTTGCTTAGTCTCTAATGAACCAGAGCTCCTCTCCACATAATGACTTTTTTAAATTCCCGTCCAAATACCAAATACTAAGTACATATACACAATTATTAGAGATGCAACAAAATATTGACCATGGAAAGTGTCAAAATGTCACGTGTTTTTCAGCCAAAAGAGAAACATGTAAAGAGAAAACACAGTAAAGATTAAAAAATACAAACATGTTCAAACACTTTGAGCTGCAACAGATCAACAGTAAAAATATCAGCCATGTGTTTATGCCATTTATGTTTTGACTCCGATGTCAGGAGTCAAGTTGTAAAATGGTGTGGTGTGAAATGTATTCATCGTGAAGGTGTTTGTAGTGTTTGATAATAAGACAAAAACAGCAAATGATTCTTAACAGCAAAGTGAAAGTGTTCTATACAACTGTACAATGCAATAACCAGCCTGTCTTTGGGTTTGGCCAAAACGACAAACAGAACCCACACTAACTCCAAGATAGATGCTTACTAGCCTTAGCCCAAAACAAAAGAATAAACAAAACCAAATGAGCTTACCTAACTCCCTGACTGAAACAAAATCCTAACAAAATGGCACTCAAACCGACAGCTGATGAAGCTATTTACAAAATCTTAAAAATGAAATCTATATACAAAATATACAACAAGCTAGCAGGTTTAAATGGGTCAGAACAAAACAGACCAAAAGGCCAAACAGTCATATAATCATCAAACAGACAATAATGAATAAACAACAAAAATCAAGCAAGTAAAAGTTGTTGGAAGAGCCGAGGAGCTTCTTTTGTTCTTCCTGTCTGATGATGTCATAACCAGAACTTAACTAGAGCATGGACTTGAATATGGACTGTGGTGAATAGTGATAAGTTGGAAACTTGGTCTCGATCATGGAATGAGGCTGCTACTGGGAAGAGAGATGCACAGACAGAACAGCAACAAAATATGGGGTTGAGTGTAACAATCTATTTCACAGTCTCTATGAGGAACATTAGACATGAGATTTATAATTTCTGTTCATGTGGAGCATCAAGAGGAGATACAAGACTCTTCACTACAGGTTTAATAGCACTTTAGCATAACTCAACATGCAGAATACAGCAAAACTACAGAAAAGAAAGCCCCTGCACACTCAGCTTATGAAGGGATGGAAACATTCACAACTTAAAGTAAACAATGGAATTCATTAACTTGCATGACTAACAGTTTGTGGCTCATTCTGTAGCCTACATATTGAATTGATTTTTTATTCTTCTATATATCTTTATTTTTTGTTTGGGGTATTGTTTTTTTGGGTAAGGTTGGGTAAGGTTAGGTTTGGGTAAGGTTGGGCAAGGTTAGGTTTTGGGTAAGGTTGGGTAAGGTTAGGTTATGGTAAGATTGGGTAAGGTAAGGTTTTGGTAAAGTTGGGTTTTGGTAAGGTTGGGTAAGGTTAGGTTTTGGGTAGGGTTGGGTTTTGGTAAGGTCGGGTAAAGTTAGGTAATTGGTAAGGTTGGGTAAGGTTAGGTTTTGGGTAAGGTTGGGTAAGCTTAGGTTTGGGTAAGGTTGGGTAAGGTCAGGTTTTGGGTAAGGTTAGGTTTTGGTAAGGTTGGTTAAGGTAAGATTGGGTAAAACTGGGTTTTGGTTAGGTTTTGGGTAATGTTGGGTAAGGTTACTTCAAACTGCCGTTCGGTGCATAAGCACACACAACAACAGTCAGAGCCCATTCCCCGACCCAAACATGCAGGGAAATAACTCTCTTGTCCACCGGAGAAAACCTCAACGTACAGGCGCTGAGCCGGGGAGCTATGAGTAAACCCACTCCTACCTGACGCCTCTCACCCTGGACAACCCCAGAATGCAATAAAGTCCAACCCCTCTCGAGAGAGTCTGTTCCAGAGCCCCTGCCATGTGTTGAGGTGAGCCCAACTATATCTAATTGGTATCTCTCAGCCTCATACACTAGCTCGGGCTCTTTCCCTGTCAGAGAGGTCACGTTCCATGTTCTGAGAGCCAGTTTCAGTAGCCAAGGATTGGAACGCCAAAGCCCCCGCCTTCAGCCGCCACCCGATCCACATTGCACCGGACCCCCATAAGCACCTCTCCCACAGGTGGTGGGTCCATGGGAGAGTGGTCCCATGTAACTCATTGACTGGGAGGAACGGCCTCTCTGATCTGAACCCAAGGGGTGTTTTGTTATTGGAGTCCTGTGCTCGCCACAGTCTGTCTATTACAAACATCATGTTCTAACACAAAGGTGTGCATAAGTGCACATGGCATGCACATGATTGACTTCATAGTTGTGTCATCAGATTTGTGACCATGTGTTTTGGACACCCGGGTGAAGAGAAGAGCGGAGCTGTCAACCGATCACCACCTAGTGGTGAGTTGGATTAGATGGAGGGTGAAAATACTGGACAGACCTGGCAGACCCAAATGACTTGTGAGGGTTTGTTGGGAACGTCTGGCAGAGGAACCTACCAGAAAGATCTTTAACTCCCACATCCAACAAAGCTTCGACCTCATACCGAGGGAGGCCGGTGGCATAGAGTCTGAGTGGGCCCTGTTCCGTGCCTCCACTGTCGATGCAGAGGATTGGAGCTGTGACTGCAAGGTTGTAGGTGCCTGTCGAGGTGGCAATCCCTGAACCTGTTGGTGGACACCTTGGTTAAAGGAAGCTGTCAAGCTGAAGAAAGAGTCCTATCGGGCCTGGTTGGCTTGTGGGACTCTGAAGGCAAAAGATGAGTACCGAAGGGTTAAGCGGGTCATGGCTTTGGCAGTTGCTGAGGCAAAAACTCGGGTGTGGGAGGAGTTTGGTGAGGCCATGGAGAAAGACTATCAACAGACACCGAGAAGGTTCTGGCAAACTGTCAGGCACCTCAGGAGAGGAAAGCAGCTCCCGACCAACACTGTATACAGTGGGGCTGGGGGGCTGCTGACTTCAACTGGGGACATCATTGGATGGTGGAAGGAATACTTCAAGGACCTTCTCAATCCTACCAATTATCCTTCCCTAGAAGAGGCAGAGGTTGGAGATCTGAGCGAGGGTCTGTCCATCACTCAGGCTGAGGTAGCCAAGGTGGTTGGAAAACTCCTTGGTGGCAGAGCACTGGGGGTGGATGAAATCTGCCCGGAATTCCTGAGGGCTCTGGATGTTGTAAGGCTGTCTTGGCTAACATGCCTCTGCAATATTGCTTGGACATCTGGGGTGGTCCCCCTGGAATGGGAGACCGGGGTGGTGGTCCCTCTTTTTAAGGCCTACACAGTAAGGTCTATGCAGGGGTACTGAAGAAGAGAGTCCAATCGATAGTCAAAACCCAGCTACAAGAGGAACAATGCAGGTTTCGCCCTCGTCGTGGAACACTGGACCAGCTTTTTATCCTCACCAGTGTCCTGGAGGGTGCGTGGGAGTTCGCCCAACCAGTCCACATGTGTTTTGTGGATTTGGATAAGGCATTCGACTGCGGCCCCTGGGGAGCGCTCCGGGAGTATGGGGTGAGGGGCTCGTTGTTACAGGCCATTCAGTCCCTGTACAAATGGAGCAGGATCTTGGTTTGTATAGCCGGCAGTAAGTCTGATTGGTTTCCAGTCAGGGTTGAACTGTGCTAGGGCTGTCCATTGTCACCGATTCTGTTCATAACTTTTATGGACAGAATTTTGGTAGGAACAGCCAAGTGACAGAGGGTGTCCAGTATCGTGGCCTCAGGATTTCACAGCGTCATCAGGCCGGGACCTCCAGCTCTCTCTGGACTAGTTTGCAGCCAAGTGTGAAGTGGCTGGGATGAAAATCAGCACCTCTAAATCTGCGATGGAGCGAGAGGTTGGTGCGGCGTCTGCAGTAATATGGACCCTATACCGGTCCGTCATGGTGAAGAGAGAGCTGAGCCAGAAGGCGAAGCTGTCAATTTAAGGGTCAATCTACGTTCTGACTCTCACCTATGGTCACAAGCTTTGGGTAGTGACCAAAAGAACAAGATTGCAGATACAAGCGGCTAAAATGAGCTTTCTCCGCAGGGTCACTGGGCTCTCCCTTAGAGATAGGGTGAGAAGCTTGGCGATTCGGGAGACACTCAGAGTAGAGCTGCTGCTCCTCTATGTTGAGAGAAGCCAGTTGAGGTGGTTCGGGCATCTGGTAAGGATGGCCTCTGGATGCCTCCCTAGGGATGTGTTCCAGACATGTCCGATGGGGAGGAGACCCCGGGGAAGACCCAGGACATGTTAAAGGGATTATATCTCTCGACTGTCTTGGAAATGCCTCGATTTCCCTCTGGAAGAGCTAGAGGAGGTGGCAGGGGAGAGGGAGGCCTGGGCCTCTTTGCTTAGGCTGCTGCCCCCACGACCCAGACTCGGATAAGCAGTTGAGGATGGATGGATTGATTGATGGGTAAGGTTAAGTTTTGATAAGGTTGGGAAAGGTTAGGTTTTGGGTAGGGTTGGTTGAAGTTGGGTTTTGGGTAAGGTTGGATAAGGTTAGGTTTTGGTATGGTTGGGTAAGGTTAGGCTTTGGGTAAGGTTTGGTAAGGTTAGGTTTTCGGTAAGGTTGGGTAAAGTTTGGTTTTGGGTAACATTGGATAAGGTTAGGTGTTTGGTAAGGTTGTGTAAGATTAGGTTTTGGATAAGGTTGTGTAAAGTTAGTTTTTGGGTAATGTTGGGTAACGTTAGGTGTTGGGTAAGGTTTGGTAAGCTTAGGTTAGGTTTGGGTAAGCTTGGGTAAGGTTAGGTGTTTGGTAAGATGGGGTAAGCTTAGGTTTGTTTCTGTCAATGACAGAAACACCTGTGGATGTTCTCAGATCTGAAGCAGCTTGATTTTCTCCGCTCTCTCAAAGATGAAAGCTTTAAGTGCTGTTTGTCTGATGGGGACAGTTTTGGTGTCTACCAGGTCTTCAGGGTGCAGAAAGCAGTGAGTGCCCAGAAGTGCTGACAAGAGCCAGAGAGAGAGGTAGAAATCCTGTGATGGACTCCCAGGCCTCTCCTCATGTCATGCGGTGCAGCCTTTGGACCATGCCTCTTGTTCAACCCCTAGGGTGTTGCCATGAGATATGAGGGCTGATGCCTTTAGGGGTCACTGGGAGAGGAGAGCAAAAGAGAGAAAGTGTTGTTACTGCTGTCTCTCTCTCTCTCTTAATTAGCTGCCTGTGCTGCCCATAACAAGAGCCAGTTGATGCTGATTTGGCATAAGCAGTGCAGGCACCTTTAAAAGGAGAGGAGAGAGAGAGAGAGAAAAAAAAGAAAAAAGAGATAGCAAGCAGATAGGCCAAAAGAAAGCTCAATTTTTTTTTTCTATTTGTAGGAGAAAATAAAACAAACCAAAAACATGTCACCTGCAACCATCATCGCTTCCTCACGCATCCATCTCCTTCCCAGGTTAGCACATGTTGTGCTAGACATTGAGTGTGTTTACATGCATTTAATAATCTGATTACATATTTTGTCAGAAATTCTTTAAGCACATTTACGTGCAATTGGGTGATAAAACTTTGGGTCTACATAAGTCAGACAGTAATTTCCACTTTTCAACCAACCAGCAAACTCACAGAATGTAAATGTAATGTAAAACTCAAATGTTATTCTGTGCCTTTTTTTAAAACATCAAGTCAATTTAGTAGAAAATATGAATATACCTCATCTAGAAGATTAAGAATATTTAAATCCTTCATTCATCAAACATGTATTTGATTTCAGTTTGTTGTTTTCAATGCAGGAGCTGAGAGAAAGGAAAGAAATTAGAGTAGTGGTTTACATGCACTGAGAAACCCCATTATTCAAATTAGTTCAAATCCAGCCTCTTTATTATATTTATAAATCAGATTTATTGATCTTATTCTAATCTATAAAATCAGAGTGTGTTGTTTACACAACCTCTTGAATAATCAGATAACTGCAGACACTTCATTATGATCAGATTATTAAAGCAGCACTATGTAGGATTCAGGGATTTGGAGATCTCTCTGGTGAAAATATGTAATTGCACTCAACATGCAGAAAAACATGTAGTTGGTAGTACTTCAAATGGATGAATGTGACTTCTGCAAGCATGTTGAAAGAGAGCTCAGTTAGAACTTGGCGAAGGACACCTGTGAATAAATTATTATACTATCATTATCACATCTTCATTAATATGTTGATTTTGCATTTGAGATCTAAACATCAAGCCAGACCTTCTTTCTGCCAAACTGAAACCTCTTTCCTGTGTTCTTTTTTCACTTCACTCATAGTGCTACTTTAAGTGCATATAAAAGCATTAAATGAAAATGAGTAATAATGAAAATAAATTATAATATAAACTTTTAACAAATGCAAAGTCTATAATTCATGGTCTTTGCCAACGAAAAACTAGATAAATATTTCATCCCATGTAAGCATTTTACAACCCCAATTCCAATGAAGTTGAGATGTTGTGTAAAACATAAAAAAAACAGAATACAATGATTTGCAAATTCTTTTCAAACTGTATTCAATTGAATACACAAAAAAGTCTGTATTGCTTTTTGCAAATATTCCCTCATTTTAAATTTGATGCCTGCAACACATTCCAAAGAAGTTGGGACAGGGGCAACAAAAGACTGGGAAAGTTGAAGAATGCTTAAAAAAACAACTGTTTGGAACATTCAACAGGTTAATAATAAAGGGAGCATCCCTGAAAGGCTCAGTCATTCACAAGCAATGATGGGGCGAGGTTCACCACTTTGTGAACAACTGCGTGCGCTAATAGTCAAAAGATTCAGAGAATCTGGAGAAATCTCTGCAAGTAAGCGGCAAGGCAGAAAACACTTCAGAAAACCATTGTCAGTGAACACAGTTCGTCGCTCCATCTACAAGTGCAAGTTAAAACTCAGCAAAAGCCATATATCAACAACACCCAGAAATGCTGCCGGCTTCTCTGGGCCTAAGCTCATCTGAGATGGACTGACACAAAGTGGAAAAGTGTCCTGTGGTCTGACGAGTCCACATTTCAAATTGATTTTAATCAAGGACATCGTGTCCTCTGGGCCAAAGAGGAAATGGACTGTCCGGATTGTTTTCAGCGCAAAGTTCAAAAGCCAGCATCTCTGATGGTGTGGGAGTGTGTTAGTTCCCATGGCATGGATAACTTGCACATCTGTGAAGGCACCATTAATGCTGAAAGGTACATACAGGTTTTGGAGCAGCATATGCTGCCATCCAAGCAACGTCTTTTTCAGGGACGTCCTGCTTATTTCAGCAAGACAACTCCAAGCCACATTCTGTACATGTTACAACAGCATGGCTACGTAGTAAAAGAGTGCAAACAGTGTACTAGTGTACTAGACTGGCCTGCCTGCAGTCTAGACCTGTCTCCCATTGAAAATGTGTGGCGCATTATGAAGCGCAAAATACGACAACGGAGACTCCGGACTGTTGAGCAACTGAAGTTTTACATCGAGCAAGAATGGGAAAGAATTCCACCTACAAAGCTTCAACAATTAGTGTCCTCAGTTCCCAAACGCTTAATGAGTGTTGTTAAAAGAAAAGGTGATGTAACACAGTGGTAAATATGTCCCTGTCCCAACTTCTTTGGAACGTGTTGCAGGCATCAAATTCAAAATGAGTGAATATTTGCAAAAAACAATAAAGTTTATCAGTTTGAACATTAAATATCTTGTCTTTGTAGTGTATTCAATTAAATATAGGTTGAAAAGGATTTACAAATCATTGTATTCTTTTTTACACAACGTCCCAACTTCATTGGAATTGGGGTTGTAATTAGAACTATCAAGCTTGACATGATCGCCCAATCATGAGTGAGAAAACTACTGAGGGTAAACAACCATTCATGGTCTTTTTCACAAATATATATATAATTTATGGGTGTGTGTGTGCATATAAATATAATTAATATCCTGAGTGACTATTGATTTCATTGTTCCAACAGTGATCTCTCTCTTTCTCTCTGTGTCTCTGGAGAGTGTGTCTCATAAAATCTGTGTTGCTCAGAAAGCAGTAAAAAGTGTGTGTGGTGGTCAATCAGTCACACAGTGTATGGCTGGAGTCCCTTGACTCCTCCTGCTCAGTTTAGTCTCACTCCAGCCTCACTAACAGATGATGCCTGATTCCCTGGCTGGCGACTGTGCAGTTGGAGTTTGTCCCAGTTCACAAGAGTCTTGCCTCAATGTGAATTAAAATTGCAGAGAAACAACAGGTCAGAGTATTCGGCCTTCTTGGATCTGGAAAGGGTCCCATCTACTGACTCCATAGTCTTACTGGGAGACTTCAATGCTTACGTTGGCAATGACTAGGAGACCTAGAGAGGTGTGATTGGGAAGAACAGCCTGCCCGATCTAAACCTGAATGGTGAATTGTTGTTAGACTTCTGTGTCTATGTGGCATGTGGCATGGATCATCCATAACGAACATCAAGTTTGAACACAAGGATGTTCATAAGTGTACATGGTACCAGAGTTCCTTGGGTCAAAGGTCAATGGTCAACTTTATTTTTGTTTCATCTGACTTGGGCCCATATGTTCTGGACACTCAGGTGAAGGGTGAAGGGAGAGGTGCTGAGCAGTCAACTGATCACCATCTGGTGGTGAGTTGGATAAGATGGCAGGGAAGACTGATGGTCAGTCCGGTAGGCCCAAGTGAATAGTGAAGGTGTGCTGGGAATGACTGTCGGAGGCCCCTGTTCAGAATGATTTCAACTCCCACCTCCAAGGTGCTTTTCTCATGTCCCAGAGTAGGTAGAGGACATGGAGTCTGAATGGACCCTGTTCAAAAGCTCCATTCTGGAAGCTGCCAGGCATAGCTGTGGCCCAAAGCTTGTGGGTGACTGTTGGGGTGGTAACCCAAGAACCTCCTGGTGGACACCGGTGGTGAGGGAGGCCGTCAAGCTGAAGAAAGAAGCATTTAGGGACTGGATGGCCCGAAGGACTCCCGACTCAGCAGATAGGTACTGACAGGCAAAAAAGGTGGCACCTGCAACGTTGGCAGAAGCGAAATCCAGGGCATGGGAGGAGTTTGGTGAGGCCATGGAAAAAGACATCAAGGCCTCAAGGAGATTCTGGAGCGGTCGGCGTGGCTGCACACAAGCTGTGTTCAGCAAGGGTGGAGAAACTCTGACTTCAAGTGAAGATTGTCGGTTGGGGGAAGGTGCACTTTGAGGAACTCCTTAATCTGGGAGACTTGCCTCCCTCACGTGAGTCAGGGCCAGAGGCTTCTGATGTGTCAAGTTCCATTTCCCTAGTAGAGGTCACTGAGGTAGTTGGCAAGCTCTTCAGTGGCAAGGCACCGGGAGTGGATGAGATTCATCTGGACATGCTTAAGGCTCTGGATATTGTGGGGTTGTCACGGCTAACACATCTCTGCAATAGTGCATGGACTTTGGGAACAGTACCCTTGGACTGGCAGACTGGGGTGGTGCTCCCTATTTTTAAAAAGGGGGACTGGAGGGTGTGTCCCAACTATCGGGGTATTACACTGCTCAGCCTCCCTGGGAAAGTCTAAGCCAAAGTGTTGGAAAGGAGATTTCAACTGATAGTTGAACCTCAGATTGAGGAGGAACAATGCGGATTCCGTCCCAACCGTGGAACAATGGACCAGCTTTTCACTCTCTCATAGATTGTCAGGGGGCATGGGACTTTGCCAACACAGTCTACATGTGTTTTGTGGACTTGGAGAAGGCTGACCATGTTCCCAGAGATATCTTATGGGAGGTCCTCTGGGAGAATGGTGCGGTGGGGCTACTACTCCGAGCCATTCAATCTCTGAACCCACGGAGTGAGAGCTGTGTTCATATTCTAGGCATTAAGTCAGACTCTTTCAGTGTTAGCGTTGGACTCCACCAGGGTTGTGTCCTGTCTCCACTCCTGTTCATGATACTCATGGACAGAGTGTCAAAGCATAGCCGGGGTCAGGAGGGCATTATGTGTGTTTGGCTGAATCACATAGATGGCTCCAGTGCTCACTGGAGTGGTTTGCAGCTGATTGTGAAGTGGTTCGTATGCAGATCAGCACCTCCTTTGCTATTCTTTTCCGGGCTAAGACCATGGACTAACATGGTCTTAGCCCGGAAAAGGATAGCATACCCACTCCAGGTAAGTGGAAAGGACTTGCCACAGTTGGAGGAGTTTAAGTATCTTAGGGTCTTATTCACGAGTGATGGGAAGAGGGATTGTGATATCAGTAATGCAGTCACTGTACCAGACTGTAGTGGTGAAGAAGACAAAGTTCTCTGTTTACCAGTCGGTCTACATCCCGACCCTCACCTATGGTCATGAGCTGTGGGTAATGACTGCAAAAACGAGATTGTGAATACTAGCAGTGGAAAAGAAGGCTGCACTCTATTTGATAGGGTGAGGAGCTCGGTCATCTGGGAGGAGCTCAGAGTAGAGCCGCTACTCCTCTGCATTGAGAGGAGCCAGCTGAGATGGTTCAGGCAATTGATCCGGATGCCCCCTGGAGGCCTCCCAGTGGTGGTGTACCAACCACGGCCTACTGGGACAAGACCCCGGGGTTGTCCTAGGACCCATTGGAGGGAACTCTTCAAGTTGGCCTGGGAGCGGCTTGGGGTCCACAGGAATGAGCTGGAGCAAGTTGCAGGGGACAAGGTCGTCTGGGATTCTTTGCTCTCTCAACTGCTACCATGACCCTATCTGGACTAAGCGGTTAACGATAATGAATGAATGAATGAATATATATTTATTTTATTAAGTGGCCAGAGAGTGGAAGCATAAGGTGGGTGTTACTAATAAAGTGGCCAGTGAGTGGAAGTATAAGGTAGATGTTTTTTTGTTTTTTTTTACGTGATGTTCTCCCAAATTTAGTCATTTGCAATTCCACCTGCTATTTAGTGCTCTCTCAATCACACGAAGCTACCAATGCTAGGAGGGTGAAGGCTGGAACAGGCTTCCTCTGTGACCTGCAAAACCAGCCACTGTTTCTTTTGGAACTGCTGCTCACGCAAGATCATTGGACAGCTGAACATGATCAGAGGAAAGCACAAACCATCAGATCTGACTAGCATCACATTGAGTGATGGGGTGAGAAGTGGGGCCATCCTACCCACCCAAAGGCAGTGAGACCAATTGTGCTCTCTTGGACTCCCAGTCTACGGATGGCTGTAGCATCACCAGGGTTCGAATTCGTAATCTCCTGATAGACAGTTGCGCCACTCAGGAGTCAACAAGGTAGGTGTTTTTAATAAAATGGCCAGCAAATGAAGACACAAGGTAGGTGTTTCTAATAAAGTGGCCAGTGAATGGAAGCACAAGGTAGGTGTTTGTAAAAGAGTGGTCAGTGAGTGGAACCACAAGGTGTTTGTAATGAAGTAGCCAGGGACTAATGATTTACTTGAAAACCTAAAATCATCAATGGAAATGTGCATTAATTAATTCAGTGGTGTTGTAAGTGAATTTAAAAACATGCTACCTGGAGAAATATACATGACTGATCAATCAAAACATATAAGAGAGCTGAAATTACAGCATGAAGGTGGGTTTGTGCACTTTAACTCTGCTATTGCTCTTTTCCATGACTTCAATGTTAAGTCTGCAATTATGTGCAGCATTTATTTAATATTCTCTCAGGAGGGGTTTATTACTTTACTCGTATTGTTAGACAAGTCTATTGAACTTAAAGATTTAAGCCTTGAAAATTTAAATACAGAAGCCACATTGTGGTGCTGACATACAGAGCAAATTTTTGATGGAAAATTGACTTTTTCTTTGTCTAAAAAAATCAAATGCATAAAAAAAAGTATTAAGCACATTGTTTGGCATTCAAATAATAATCACTGCCTTTGTGCAACTTCTGACTAAACGTGATAATCAAACCACCCCAAAGAAAGGCTAAGGCTTCCCAAAGAGATCCATTATCAAACCATTTAGGCACATTAAAACGACAAAAAGGGACAAACACCGCCAGCTTTTGTACATTTCTTTAATGAGAACGACCTTTGCAAAGTGAGTGAAAGCACTTAGAGGAAAATTACTTGGTTATTTAAGGTGAACAAAAGAGAAATAGATGGAGAGAAAGAGAAGGGGGAGGGGGCAAACAAAACTGAGGCACTTAAAATCAGTAGAAAGAGGCGAAAACATGAGGTCCTTTGGGATTTCTTTCAGATCCATACCTGGGTCTGGCTGGATGAAAGACATAGGGTCTTGTGATATCTGAAACAATCCTTTCATTTATTTATTTATTTTTTATGCCTATTGTAATATCAGTGAAATGGCCTCCCCACTGCCCAATCGATATAAGCTCTCACTTCAAGAGCGTCAAGGAGTAGTAAAGTCTCCAAGGTGTGATTTTCAACACAAGTAACAAGCAATAGTGTCTTTATGCTCTGCTAGATGACCTTAAAAGCATTTGGTTGGGAGTGAATGTGTTATTTATCCTGGTTTTATACACACAGACTGAGTTCCACTTCACCAAAGAAGAGATTCGAGCTCCAGGCAGACATACACTGAATGTGAACGTTCACTTTAACAACGTTGATCTTCTCACATCAAAGTTCACAATTCAAGTCAATTCAAATCATTTCAAACTGTGTCATGGTGTGATGTGAAATCCATGCTGTTGGCATCAATTTGTCTGAAGTTTGATTTCAAAATACCTCACTTACCTCAGTGATTTTAATTTTTGATGAATATACAGTTTAACAATGTTGATCATCACACATCAAAGTTCACAGTTCACGTCAGCTCAGATCATGTAAGTTGTCCACAGACTGGGATGTGAAAACAACTCTGTTCGCATCAGTCTGTCTCAAGAAATTGTGTTGAATTGCAAAATAGTGCTCATTGTCTTGGCGATTTTCATCTCTTGGCCTGTATCAGCTTTAACGTCAAAGTTCATGAATCAAATCGTTTCAGTTGAAGTAATCTTATGATGTGGAATCAAAGCTGTCCAGTTTTTTGACCCTAAAAATTTCTATTTGTCATATGTAATTTTTGATTAACATTCAGTTTAACAAGGCTAATCTTCTCACATTCACCAATTTAATCATTTCAACTCACATTTTGTCAGCAGTCCACATGCAGTGATGTGAAATCAATTTTTTTGACATTTGAATTAATCTCATGTCTTTCCAAATTGGGTTTGATTGCAAAAAACTACCAGCATGCCACAATATCTTGGTCTAAAAAAAAGAAAAAACAGGTTAACAACTTTGATCTCCTCACATCACAGTTCACAGTTTAAGTCAATATTAATCCTATCATTTGGTGTGAAATGAGTGCTCTTAGCAACAATCTGTATTATAAACTGGTGTTGGATTGCAAAATATTAGCACTGCATCTCATCGTTTGTTGATTTTACTTTCTTAGTCAGCTGTAACTTTTCCTAAATGAAAATGTCACATCCGAGTTCACACTTCAAGTTATTTCATGGAATCATTGCTGGTAGCATGAATTCAGAAAGGGCTGAGGGTATCCCCCTCACTTTTTGAAATCCTGAGAGAATTTTGGGGGTCGTGTGGTGGTTGTTTAAAAAAAAAGTACATAGCTGAACAAAATTGCTGAATGTTTTATTTTTAAATTGTTTTTATGTTCAGTTTTAATGATAAAAAACACTTATTGACAGTCCTTTATTTTTCTTCTTAATTGTAATCATATTTATCCTTATTGGGATATTTTCCTGAAATATTTACAGCTACATGCATATAGACAATGAAAATATGCACGAATGCCATGTAAATGGCAGCAAAATATAATCAACAGAATCTCAAATTTTGGACTTTCACTTGACTTTTTTTGAACATTCACTTTGACATTCTAGATGTTCTTACACTGAAGTTCACAAGGTAGTAAATTCAGAACCAATCTTGCCAGATGTTCACATGCTGTGATATGAAATCACTACGTTTGAATGATTCTCAAGACTCTTTTGAGCTTTAAGTTTGATTGACTTTAGAGTTTCATGCTGTGATGTGAAAGCAGTGTGTCTCAAGAAACTGAATAGCAAATTTCAAAATATATATTTCATGGTGATTTTCATTTCTGCTGAACACTTACTTTAACAGTGTTTACACTTTAACAATCTCCATACACCAAAGTTTAGGATTAAACTAAATTAAAATCTAGCTCTGTCTGCTGTCCACATGCTGGGACTCAAAATCAATGCATGAATCTGTCTTAAGAAATTGATTTGAATGAGAAAGTTATCATCATACCTCAATTTTGTGGTGATTTTATCTTTGGTAAGCATTTAATTGAACACCAGACCTGAAACATCAGAGCTTTCAGATCAAGTCATGATTGTTCATCTTCTTTCTATGCATTTATAATTAGGCAAAATGTCTTAACATTAAAAGATCATTTTACTTATTTAAAGAAATAAAGCAGACAATTTCTTGACATAATAATACAACAATCCCATTTCCAAAAAGTTGGGATGCTGTGCAAAATGTAAATAAAAACAAAATGCTATGATATGTGAAAATCATTTAAACCTTATATTTAATTGAAAGAAGTACAAAGGCAATATATCAAATGTAGAAAGTGTGAAATTTAAATGGTTTTTGGAAAATATAAATGTCCATTTTGAATTTGATGCCAACAACACATTCCAAAGAAGCAATAAAAAGCTGGTAAGGTTGTGTAATGCTAAAAAACACATGGTGGTTAATTGCTAACAGGTCAGTAACATTATTGAGTTTGAAGAGAGCATCTCAGAGAGGCTGAATCTTTCAGAAGTTAAGATGAGGAGGGTTCTCTACTCTGTGTGGGCATATAGTGCAACAATTCAAGAATATCATTTCTCAATCTTAAATAGCAAATCATTTTTTCTTTTCATCATCTACAGTACAAAATATTCAGATTCAGAGAATCTGGAGAAATGTCTGTATGCAATGGACAAGGTCAAAAAATAGTATTTGCTGGCTGTGATCTTTGGGCCTTCAGACGGCACTGTATTAAAAACAGACATGATTTTGTAGAAGAAATCACTGCATAGGCTCAGAAACACTTCTGAAAACCAATGTCTGTGAAAACAGTTTGTCACTGCATCAACGAATGCAAGATAAAACTCTAAAATGTATCTGGATAGATAGATTGATAGATACATACATAGATAGATAGAACTTTATTGATCCCAAAGAGAAATGTAAGTGTTTCAGTAGCAAGACATAATTGCACATAAACTTATTTATACACATAAAACACAAAAATATATCAACAAAAACAAGATCTTGAAGTGCTGCCACTTTCTCTGGGCCTGAGCCCA
This sequence comes from Pygocentrus nattereri, assembly GCF_015220715.1. Taxonomy (NCBI): domain Eukaryota; kingdom Metazoa; phylum Chordata; class Actinopteri; order Characiformes; family Serrasalmidae; genus Pygocentrus; species Pygocentrus nattereri. The sequence continues at coordinate 25,373,212 of NC_051219.1, read as the reverse complement.
TTTAAAATGGACTAAGGTGAAGTGGAAAAGTGTCCTGTGGTTCAACAAGTCTAAATTTGTCATGGATGCTGAGTCCTGCAGGGTGACCTGCATATCTGTGAACTCATCATTAATGCTAAACACAATATACTTATTTTGGCAACATATGCTGCCATCCAGACAATATATGTTTTTTTTCAGGGAAGGCCTTGCTTATTTCAGCAAAACAATGTCAAACTACTTTCAGTATATATTAAAACAGTGTGTTTCTATATAAAAATAGTCCAGGTGCTTGCCTTCCTGCAGCCCCTGAACTGTTGAGCAGCTGAGATCCTATGTCAAGCAAAAATGGGAAAACAAAACTACAGCAACTGGTCTCCTCAGCTCCAAAACACTTATAGAATGTTGATTAAAAAAGAGGTGATGAAACAGTGGTAAACATGCCCCATCCCAACTTTTTTTGAATGTCTTGTTGGCATCAAATTCAAAATAGGCATATACTTTTTTCAAAAAGCAATAAAGTTATCAGTTTATTCCTCTAAAAATATGGTTACATGATTTGCACATCATTGCATTCTATTTTTATTTACATTCTGCACAGCATCCCAACTTTTTTGGAATTGGGGTTGTACTTAAAACAAGTGAAAGTTTAATCATTTTACCTTATTTTTACAACAATCTCATAATGAAACAGATATAATGAGATGTGCAGTGTTTTCACTTGCAAAGATATTAGCTTTGAAAATGAGAATACTTTTGGTCTGAATTGGGATAAAATGTATTTATAACACGTTTTCTGTTCATAATGGCTTTTCACTCATTTGTATGGGCTCATTCTCCTGCTGGACCTCATTAATGATAAAGGGAATGAAGTCCATGGCAAACAGCATAGAATAACTACATCTGTCATTTAGACAGATTTTTTAGTGCAAAGAAAGTTTTAAGTTAAAATTCACAATAATTAAACAAAAAGAATCTTAAACATGTGACTTAGTGAGCTAGTATTTGTGCTAGCATTTGGTTGGGAGTGAACATGTTATTGATTCTGCCTTTATACAGACTGACTGAGTTCCACTTCACCAAAAAAACAGATCAGAGCTCCACGCAGACAAGAACTGAATGTGAACATTCACTTTAACAACGTTGATCTTCTCACATCAAAGTTCACAATTCAAATCAATTCCAATCAAGTCATGTCATGCTGCGATGTGAAATCAATGCTGTTTGCATCAGTCTATCTGAAGATACTGAGTTTGATTGCAAAATCTTAAAAACATCGCATTCATTTCTTGACCTTTTTAGATGAATATTAAAATAAACATTGCAGATTTTCTTTGTCACCAATTCTATTCATAATTTTTATGGATAGAATTTCTAGGCGCAGTCAGGGGATGGAGGGTGTCCGGTTTGGTGACCTCAGGGTCACATCGCTGCTGTTTGCAGATGATGTGGTCCTATTGGGGACATCAGGCCACGAACTACAGCTTTCGCTGGATCGGTTTGCAGCCAAGTGTGAAGCGGCCGGGATGAGAATCAGTTCCTCCAAATCCGAGGCCATGGTTCTCAGGCGGAAAAGGCTGGAGAGACCTCTCTGGGTCGGGGATAGGCTCTTGCCTCAAGTGGAGGAGTTCAAGTATCTCGGGATCTTGTTCACGAGTGATGGTACAAGGGAGCGGGAGATTGACAGGCGGATTGGTGCTGGGTCAGCAGCGATGCGGGCTCTTTACCGGTCTGTTGTGGTAAAGAAAGAGCTGAGCCATAAGGCAAGGCTCTCGATTTACCGGTCGATCTACGTTCCCACCCTCACCTATGGTCATGAGCTTTGGGTAATGACCGAAAGAATAAGATCGCGAAATGAGTTTCCTCCGCAGGGTGTCTGGACTCTCCCTTAGAGATAGGGTGAGAAGTTCGGTCATCCGGGAGGGACTAGGAGTAGAGCCGCTGCTTCTTCACATCGAGAGGAGTCAGCTGAGGTGGTTCGGGCATCTGGTTAGGATGCCTCCTGGACACCTCCCTCGGGAAGACCCAGGACATGCTGGCGTGACTATATCGCCCAGGTGGCCTGGGAGCGCCTCGGAATCCACCTTGGATTGCTAGTGGAAGTGGCTGGGGAAAGGGAAGGATGGGAAAAAAATGAGATCTTAGTCTCAAAAACTGGACAGATGAAGACTGGAAAAATTTAGCCTGGGCTGATAAACATCAATTTTTGCTGAGGCACACAGATGGTAGGGTTAGAATTTTGCACCAACATTGTCATCGCTTGAATACCACAGCCTTTTGTGTATTGTTGCTAACTATGTCGATTCCTTCATGGCCACAATTCACCATCCTCTAATGGCTATTTCTTAGCTTGACAATGCACCACATCATAAAGCAAAAGTTATCTAAAACTGATTTCATAAACATGACATTGCGTTTTCTTCAGTGGCCTTCCCAGATCTGAATTCCTGAATGTGGTATAAAGAGAAATTCACAGCATGAAAGTGCTGAAAAATCTTTTGGTATTGCAAGATGTTAAGTGCCAACATGCACCAGAATATAGAAGGAATGTTTCCAACCTCTTGTGGAACCCATGACATGAAGAATTAAGGATGATGTGAGAGCAAAGGTAAGCCTAAATCACCTATACCTGATAAAGTGTCCCCTTTTAGTGAGCCTGTGAGATCTCACTACTTTTGTAGACTTTCTTATTTGTCCTTCTGCTAATGCTGTCCCAGGTGGAGGATAGAGAGGATGTTCTACCAGACCAGGTAAATGATTAAAACACTTGCAAAGTGTCCACCATTTTATAATTTGGAAAATGTTTAACATGGATAAGTGCACTAGAAGAGTAAATACAGCAAGTATCAGGGGGCCAAACACTTTTTTTCAAATATCTATCATGTCATTGTAAAATGAGAAAAATGGGCTTGTTGCCCTGAGGCATCATGCAGCAGAGGGTTAAAACACAGCAACAAAATAGCAAGAGGTTGGAAAAGGGTCATTTTCTTCACATAAAATCAGATGCTAAATGTTTGATATTTAGCAAAATCCAGGGGCACGTAGGCCTGAAACAACAACAACAAAAAAAGAAAAATTAAAAAACAAATAAAGAAAAAAAATAGCATGCTAAAAAGCTTGAGCACAGAAAAAAAGAAAAGACTCAAATACAGTCTAATAATAGGTCAGGCACAAACTAAAAACATAAGTGAAATATTCAAAAGCTTCGAGCTTTAAATACATCTGTGAAATAAGTCATTCTGACACATATCTCATAATTCATTAGCTGCAGGTCCACAAAATGAAGTTATACCCTGCGAAGGAACAGGACGGTAGGTTTAATAAATAAATAAACATGAGAGAAACAAAAAAACAGTCTAGACTGTCCACATCGTTTTCTCTGCTTCTCAGTGAAATGTAGAAACAGTAAACACACTGCCAGTCTTAGTCATTTCCTATTGGGTCAGTCCACATTATCCTTATAATCCCCAACACAGGCGTGCTAATGCGCCCACTTACACCAGCCCAAAGAAAACTCTGAAGAGTTTAAGTATGGGGGCAAAGGGGGGTTAAGAGCAGAATGAGGGAATTTGTTTGTCATTAAATACAGAGAGAGCAAGAGAAGAGTAGAAACAGAGAGTAAAAAAAGAGCAAGAGACGTGAAAAGAGTAAACAAAAGAGAGAGAGAGCAAGAGAGAAAGACAGAAAGAGCAAGAGAGAAAGACAGAAAGAGCAAGAGAGCAAGAGAAGAGTAGAAACAGAGAGAGGGAGTAAAAACGAGCAAGAGACGTGACGAGTAAGCAAGAGAGAAAGACAGAAAGCAAGAGTAGCAAGAGCGAGAAATAGAGAGCAAGAGAGAAGAGTCTATTTTAACCACATATGTCTGATCAGTCTGGTTGCCTTAGACTATTCCTCTCTCAAATTTTTTCAACCATGTATTAACACTGCACAAGACAGGGCAGCCAATCAGAATGTAGGTCATTTAAATAGGCTATTGTGCAGAAATCAGATAGCACAGTTTGCTTATTTCATTTCAGGTCAATGCTGGAAGCTGGAAAAAAAGTAAAGAGTGACACACTCAACACTCAAACAGCTGATATTAGATTTAGTTGTCAAGGCTTCTGTGTTATTTTCAATTTTAAAAAATGTTTTCTGCTTTTTTCCTGACACAGAAAAACAAATAACTTGCCAGTTTGACTGCAAAAAACAGCATCTTGTGAAATTATTAAATCTATTCAACATATCCAATTTGTGTCCTGTTGAGATTGTGTTTGAGATTATTTACCTTATTTCCATTTTTTTTACTGATTTTAACTAATTTTATTAGATAAAATTATATCCCTGTATTGGCAGATAGTTTTGCTTATTTTAAGAAATGTGCTTGACACCAGCAAAATTATCTGCCAGTATAAGATCATTTTACTTGATAAAATCACTTAAAACAAGTTAAGAAATTTCTAGAAATAAGCTGCATAATCTTAAAATTAGTGCACAACCATCTCCAAATTAGAAATATTGGATATATCAACTAGAATTAAGATAATTTCACTTGACAAGATATTATTTTTTGCAGTCTATGTTGGAAATAAGCTAAATGAAACCATGCTTTTTGACTTTTGCACAGCAAGGTCTATCAGTCTTAAATGCATGGAAATAAAACAGCCTTTTTAAAAGAGATATAAAGCTTTCTGGGGCTGCTTTAATGGCTTTTTCTCTGTTTTTGTGAAAAATGTTAACAGACATTAATGTTAGTGCTAAAGTGAAAGCGCCAAACTAAACATATTGCCCCTCACTGTGCAAAGCCGCACACTGGCACAAACTCAACCAAATAGCATCTCAACAGGGACCTGCGCCTTTTATTGCACACCAGCTCTGGCCTTTGTTTGCTGTGACTGATGTGGTAAAAAAGAGACTTGGGTATTACTGCGGCTCATGAATAATGCCGCGGAATCAGGTGAAAGTCGATGATGTGTGGGTGCATTTATGCATTCTGGAGTAGTTTATGCTAAACCTGAGCGCTAAATTCCAATGGGGTGAGCCAGCTAGCGGGGTTCCAGCATTGCGTCCTTTGCTGGGTGTTTGGGAGGGCATTAAATGTGAGATATTTCTAAACATGGATTGATCACATTGTAGATCACGACCAGCTTTGTTTCCGTTCCCAGCCTGTTCAAGGCCAGTTGTTAGCACAGAGCTCAAAAAGTGTCACACAGTGCCAAATGTAGGTGCTTTGTGCTGGATTTCATTCCAATTTCCCATGGAAACAACAAAAAAACCCCATAAATAATATTATACTAATATAATATTTACTTTATTTACATAATAATGAAGTAAATAAGGCCCAGGACTTGTAGCCTCCATATTTGTCTGAAGTAATGTATGAAAACAACAGAAAGTCCACCAGCTGTTGTATGCTATTATTTATTGTAATCCAGTGAAGCAATCATGAATTGTCCATCTACACAAAGGAATTGTACATTTGCATATCATGTGTTATTCACCTCCAACAATGGGTTTTGATTTTTAGCACAAGCTAAAATTTGCCAAATTTCTAGCGAACTAGCTAACTCTGGCAAGGTGGTAAAGGTAGCAAGGCTATCTTACTTCTGTAGACTGTTGTTACCCAAACTGGCACAAGATAAAATGTAGCAAAGTTAGCTGACTTTCACAGACTGCTGTAGCTAACCCTGGCAACCTTCTACAAGGTAAAAGGTAGCAAAGTTAGCTAACTCTCACGGACTCTTTTAGATAACCCACTCAACCTTCTACAAGGTAAAAGGTAGCAAAGTTAGCTAACTCTCACGGACTCTTTTAGATAACCCACTCAACCTTCTACAAGGTAAAAGATAGCAAAGTTAGCTAACTCTCACGGACTCTTTTAGATAACCCACTCAACCTTCTACAAGGTAAAAGGTAGCAAAGTTAGCTAACTCTCACGGACTCTTTTAGATAACCCACTCAACCTTCTACAAGGTAAAAGGTAGCAAAGTTAGCTAACTCTCACGGACTCTTTTAGATAACCCTCTCAACCTTCTACAAGGTAAAAGATAGCAAAGTTAGCTAACTCTCACAGACAGTTGAAGATAACCCTGGCAACTGTCTACAAGGTAAAAGGTAGCAAAATTTGCAAAGTTAGCTAAGCCTGGCTTAGCTAACCCTTAACTTATACAAGAGAACTAATCCTGATGACCTTCTACAAAATAAAATGTATTGTTGAGCTGTTGTATGTTATTATTTATCATGACCAACACTCAAACAGCTGATATTAGATTTAGTTGTCGAGGCTTATGTGTTATTTTCTATTTTAAAAAATGTTTTCTGCTTTTTTCCTGACACAGAAAAACAAATAACTTGCCAGTTTGACTGCAAAAACAGCATCTTGTGAAATTATTAAAACTATTCAACATATCCAATTTGTGTCCTGTTGAGATTGTGTTTGAGATTATTTACCTTATTTCCATTTTTTTTACTGATTTTAACTAATTTTATTAGATAAAATTACATCCCTGTATTGGCAGATAGTTTTGCTTATTTTAAGAAATGTGCTTGACACCAGCAAAATTATCTGCCAGTATAAGATCATTTTACTTGATAAAATCACTTAAAACAAGTTAAGAAATTTCTAGAAATAAGCTGCATAATCTTAAAATTAGTGCACAGCCATCTCCAAATTAGAAATATTGGATATATCGACTAGATTTAAGACTCTTTTAGATAACCCACTTAACCTTTTAAAAGGTAGCAAAGTTAGCTAACTCTCACAGACTCTTTTAGATAACCCTCTCAACCTTCTACAAGGTAAAAGGTAGCACAGTTAGCTAACTCTCACAGACAGTTGAAGCTAACCCTGGCAACTGTCTACAAGGTAAAAGGTAGCAAAATTTGCAAAGTTAGCTAGCTTAGCTAACCCTTACCTTATACAAGAGAACTAATCTTGATGACCTTCTACAAAATAAAATGTATTGTTGAGCTGTTGTATGTTATTATTTATCATAATGTAATGAAATGAGTTAACTTTCACATACTGTTGTAGCTACTTGCAACCTTCTACAAGGTATAAGGTAGCAAAGTTAGCTAGCAAACTTTTGTTAGTGAACTGTAGCAAATTATTCCCTGCTGGAAAAAAACAGCATAGACCAGCACAAAGACATGTTGGTCTGTGCTGGTTTATGCTGGTCTAGTGCTAGTCTAGCTGGTTACCCAATATCATTGCTAATGCCAGCATCTAAAATACGACATACACTGGTTTTGGTGGTGACCAATCATGCTGGTCTATGCTGGTTTTTCTAGCAGGGTTACAGGGTAAAAGGTAGCAAGATGAAAAAAGTGGCAAATGTAACAAAGTACTTACACAGATTTATTAGCTAACTATGACAAACTGAAAGAAGGTAAATGTAGTAAAGTTAGCTAACTCTTTTAAACTCTTAGTAGCTTGCCTCTGGTCATACCACTGGTAAGCTGGTAAACCAGAATGATAGGGTGACCATCTTAAACAGCACTAGACCAGCATAAACCAGCCTTGACCAGACCCTTCATTAGAAACTGTTTTTTTTTCTTCAGGGAAGCTGCAGGGCGTTTATTGATTTTACCCTGTCCTAGATGAGTTAGCTCATCCTTAATTTGTAAATGTCTAGGTAGCTAGCAAGATAGTTATGTTTTCTTTCACATAACTGATAGAAGCCACAAAAAATCTAAACTCTAAATTCTGGGGCAACAATGAAGAGCGATTGTATGTAGCTAATTTACAACATAAAAGCACATTGACTCCTGACCTAATTTATGTAAATCACATGATGCTGCATGGTTCACTGCACTCCCCATCATCACCAACCACTTGTAGACCAAAAAGGTCAGTAATTTGTACCACTTTGTGCCAAAAAAGCTTTTCTCTTTTAACTGTGAGCTTTCTCTGCACTTTTACACTTTCTGTCCACCTCACACAAGCCACTCCATCAGAACACCTAACTCAACCCTAACCAACCAAAAGATCAGCTTTGCCTTTTTACTTTTTCTTCTAAAAGCTGCAATTTCAGCTGGCGAGGGTTGTTGGGAGCATGGGTGAGCTTTTTTCCTAGCAGAGAGCAGCCAAATGTCCCCACAGCCCCTTAATGTTCAAATTTTCATCATCCTGGGCATGCTGGATCCCCACAAAAAGCTAAATGCACAAACAAACACATGCATACACAAAACCAGCATTTGGCCTGGCATCTCAGAAAATCAAAACAACATGTCTAGATCCGAACTGTGCCCTCTTAGGAACCCTCCCACTGTTGTTTCGGGCTAAAAAACAGTAATTTGTCGGCACTTGTCTTATCTTAATCAACTAGGGAGAAAGACGGAGGGAAAAACAGTGCACACCCTCACTCATACACACATACACACAGAATAAAAGGATTTGTGTGGAAGTAAAAACGCATGTTATAAATAGAGGCGACCGAGGGTAGGCAGCTTTTGCCCACCAGGGTGCTCATTACCCCCCGTCAAACAGGTCCTGCCTCCCTTATAAACACCACTATTATCTTTAACAGTCACTCCTGAAAAACAGGCTCTGCTGTAGTGAGAGTGGAGCTGAAGCTTCTCACTGACAGAGTGTGTTTGCTCGCTCAGAGCTGGCAGGTTTGTAGAGGGCTGGAGGAACCAAGAGAAGGAGTTCTCTCACTTTCTGGATAATTAGGGTGGTGGTGAAGCTCTTTGGGATGTTGTAGCATGCTGTAGAGTGCTGGAGTAAGTTTGCTAAAGGCAGATATAAACTCTTAAGCACTTTTTTTGCTCTGATAAAGCTGTGCCTGACAAATAATTGCAATAATTGAGTTCATTGGTGACAAGAAAATATGTTTTCTTAGTATTGCTGAGCAGCATCCAATTTCATGCCTTTATAAATAAAGATGGCAAAGATGAATTCAAAGATTCGTACTTCTTACTGAGAACAGAATATGATGAAACACATGAAACTATGTCAAGAACTAAGATCTACAGATTCCTCTCAGTTTTGGGTAAATTTGCACAATTTGCTTGCACTATGTTATGTGATCTGCAGTTTCCTAATTTGTGTGCATATTAGAGCTTAGAATGACATTTAAGAATCAGTCAGGTCATTCAGCTGTTGTATACTTATTGGTAGTGATTAGTCACTTAATGCTAGTCTTGGGTCTATTGGGATGCGAGTCCAGGTTGAGACTTTGATGTGTGAGACCAGATCAAGTCTCCAGTCTCTGTGGTGCAAGTTCAAGTCAAGTTTCGGGGATGCGAGTCTGGAGTCTCTGAGATATGTGGGCAAGTCTAGTCTCGAATCTCGGAGGTGTAAGTCTGATTTAGGTGTGGATTCTCTCATGTTCGAGTCTGAGCCAAGCCTCAAGTCACAGAGATATAAGTTTGAGTCAAATTTCAAGTCTCAAAAGTGCAAGTCTGAATCTTGAATTTCCAGGTTGTGAGTCGATGTCAAGTCTTGAGTCCCTGAGGTGCAAATTCAATTCAAGTCGTGAGTTGAGTCTTGAGTCTCTAAGGTGTGAGTCTATATCGAATCTAAGTCTCTGAGGTGTGAGTTTGAGTCAGTTATCAAGTCACTGTGGTGTGAGTGCATGTAGTCTCGAGTGCCTGAGGTGCAAGTTTGAGTGAAGTCTCAAGTCTTTGAAATGTGAGTCTGAGTTGAGTCCCAATTCTCTTGAGTCTCAAGACTCAAGCCTCTGTTGTGTGAGTTCTAGTGAACTTTCTGAGATGCAAGTCTTTTATCTCTGAGGTGAATCTGAGTCATGTCTCAAGTCTCTGTGGTGCGAGTTCAGGTTTCTGAGATGTGAGTCTGGAGTCTCTGAGGTGTGAGTCAAGTCTCCAGTCTCGCAGGTGTGAGTCTGAATCAAGTGTTGAGTCTCTCATGTGTGAGGGCAAGTCAAGTCTCAAGATACTAAAGTGTGAGTTTGAGTCTAAATCTCATGTTCCCAGGGTGTTAGTCAAATCCCTGAGGTGCAAGTTCAAGTCTGGTGTCTCTGAAGTGTGAGTCTGAATCAAGTCTTAAAATCTTAAAATATGAGTTTGAATTGAGTCTCAAGTCTCTGAAGTGTAAGATCGAGTTCAGTCTCAAGTCTCTGAGGTTCAAATCAGAGTCAAGTCTCAAGTCATCAAAATGCAAGTCTGAAAATCAAGTTTCTGTTGTTTTTTTTTAATAACCAGTCCAGTTGCATGTGCATGTTAGTCCTACCTACTGAAAACAGCAGCTCTCCCCACATTTTGTTTTGCCCTCCCAAGAGAGTGACTGGCCTCAAAGCATGCGTGCACCATTTAAGGCAGAAAAGGAAAATTCTAACAAGAAGGCAAAAATGAAGCTACTTCAGCTTCACTTAGTGTTGAAATGCAGGAAAAAGGATGAGGAGGTTGCTCCTCCTGGACAGGTTGGCAACATGAACTTCACAGAATTAGTAGGTCAGTATTGTTTTGTCCTGTTTGTGAGATTTGTGATAGCGCCTGGATAGCTTCAAAGCAGCAATAGTAGCGACAGTTTGCTATCCTACTTAGCTAAATTACTTGCTGTGTGGTTGTTCACTCTGAAATTATTTCATGTTTTTTGTGTGTAGAATGTTTGCAAAAGATTTTATGGCCATGAAGTTCTAAAAAAAGTGTGTTTGTCTCGACAGTGGGTGCCCTTAAGCTTTAGAGGCGAAGCTGCTGAAGGAGCACTAAAGAGAGGGGTGTGTTTGTTTCGCTGTTGAGTTCAAATATCAACAGTCATTCTCCAGAATCATATAGAGCTCCTTTAAGGTGGAATGGGAATGGGTGACTTATTTAGTTTTCCCTGTCTTTTGTGTAAATGTTAACCCAGATTTAAGTGTTTAAGTGTTAGTGGTGCTGTCTGTAGTTATTGTCTAAAATCTATCAGCAGCACACATTCACAGATACAACACACTACTCCTCCAGAAAGCAGAGGAAGGTTCACAAACCATTTTTTTCAGCATTTCCTTGATTTTTCTCCCTTATGAATAACGTTTGGTACTCGATAAAAGCTCACTGTAGTTTCTGCTAGATTGATTTGGGCAGCCCAGAACAAGGCAAATCATAGACACAGAATTTTCCCATTGGAAAAGATTACCTGTATATTGTTTATTGCTTGTTTATCTACTTTGGTTTTGTCTTCTACCATGTATCGTGTTTTGCTGTTCTGGTTTTTGACCTGGTCTGGTGTGAATCCTGTTTATTTGGTTAGTCCTCCTTTCAATAAACTTTATGGTTTATTTTAAATGTACAAGTGTCTGGTCATCATCCCAGCATTACAGTACAACACACAATTATATGAAAAAAACTAACCACTTGTGCTCTGCTGCAAGTATGCTGGGGCAATATGGCTGCATCTTTACATTGTTGTTTCATTTGTTTTGTATTGCTTGTGTACATGTTTTGATGTTTCCCTGCTGGCTGAGGAGTTTGCCATCATATCCACTGAAATAGCAGACAAGAGTGATGTTTTACCTGTGGCTAAGAGGCTTCTTTGGCTGGCTGATTGGGTGATGCTACGTCTCAGCTATGATGCAGCCTGGACCAGCTGCTTGAGAGGTGCTATATCACAGTTATGAGGATCTCAGGACTGGGAACCTGATTGACATGACATTGCGGCCTGGACCAGTAGTGTTTGGCTGCATGAGCAGCACTGCTTTCAGGCTGACTGCCTAAGTGACACTACCTCACAGCTACGTGCCTGGACCAGTGACTAGGGTGTTGCTGCATTGCAGCCATTAGGTTGCCTGGACTTGTGGTGTTGGGCTGCAGGAAAATGCTACCCGTTTGTGGTTGAGGACATTTTAATCATTTGAGGCTTCCAGGGCTGGCTTCCTGTGTGATGCACTGTGAGTGTGGTCTGAGACTTTCCACCATGGCTAAAGACTCTTTCCAGACTATCTAAGTGACTCTCCACCACCCCACTCACTGTGGGAATAGTGGAGTGTGTGTGTCCTTGAGCATGGAAAAGGTGCTACATAAATAAAAGTAATGATGGTGATTATGATGATGAACAGGTACATTAGCATAAGGCTAAAAACAGCAGCAGGCATACGAAGCGTAAATTTTGTCTTTACTTTTGTCCATTTTTACGTTGCCGTAACCCGAGGCTTGTCTGAAACTGTTTTATGTGAACAGTTTTCTGTGTTGTGTAACTGTAACGATAGCACAATGTAAAGGAAAAAAAAACAACAAATCATATGGACAAAACAGCTTTATTCAGACTGCATGGATTGGGTGTTGGGTGGGGTTATTCCCTGTGGAGAAAGCCACATCCAGGTGATTACGCATACAATTCTTGAATGATTATAGGCCTATTGGATCTGTTTTAGCCATAAAAATAGCATCGATTTGATTTCCAGCCGCACGCAGAGCGGACTCTGGGGAAATGCTATGTATGTCTACGTATGTCTTTTTTTGTTTAACTTGTATGTGCATTCATTATCCTGTCGGGTGAAACATCTGTCAGCAGGCCCGGCGGAGGACGAGACTCGATAAGAAAGAGGAGAAAACAGCGTTTCATATTTATTCATAGCCTCCGCACACAGCGCTCCAATCTCTCCATTCTCTCTCTCTCTCTCTCTCTCTCTCTCTCTCTCTCTCAGCTTCATACTGCTGGATCAGCAGAGAAAGAGAGAGAGAGAAAGAGAGAGAGAGATAGAGAAAGAGAGAGAGACAGAAAGAGAGAGAGATACAGACAGGGACAGATAAAAAGAGATAAAGAGGGTAAAAGAGAGAGAAACAGAGTGAGAGACAGAAAGAAAGAGAGAGAGATAGAAAGAAAGAAAGAAAGAAAGAAAGAAAGAAAGAAAGAAAGAAAGAAAGAAAGAAAGAAAGATGGGAGAAAAAGAGAGAAAGAAACAGAGATACAGATGGGGAGATAAAGAAAGAGAGAAAGAGGGTAAAAGAAAGAAAGAAAGAAAGAAAGAAAGAAAGAAAGAAAGAAAGAAAGAAAGAAAGAAAGAAAAAGAGAGATACAGACAGGGGGAGAAAAAGAGAGAGAAAGTGGGTAAAAGAGAGAGAGAAACAAAGAGAAATACCAACAGAGAGAGACAGAGTTAAAGATAAAAGAAATAGAGAGCAAGACAGAGAGAGAGAGAAAGCTGAGAGATAAACAAAAGAATAATAAAAGGATCAAGGACAGTTTTCCCTTTATTTTCTCACAAAAGTAAAAATTTAAAGATTTTTTTTCACCTAAACCTTTTTTCATTTCCTTCCTCTAATGCACTGAGGTAGAAGAGGCAGAGAGAATAGGCAAGGAGGAGGAAGAAGTAAAAGAGGAATAAAAAGTATTGATCAAGAATTGATTACATTTCCCTTTTTTCTTTCACCAAGTAAAAATTTAAAGACTTTTTTACACCTTCTTCACTAATGCACAGTAGGTGTGTCTAGGAGAGAGAGAGAGTGAGAGAGAGAGAGAGAGAGAGAGAGAGAGAGAGAGAGAGAGAGAGAGAGAGAGAGAAACAGAGAGGGAAAAGAAAGAGGAATAAAAAGCATCGATCAAGAATTGATTTCCTTTTATTTTTCACCAAAATAAAAAATTAAGGATTTTATCCAGCCTGTGGGTTTTACTGTACATCTCTATATCTGATGCAGTGAAGAGGCAAATACTGAGAGAAGGGAGAGAGAGAAAGCATGAAAAAGAAATAATGAAGGGAGAGTAAAACAGAGAAGTGTATATAGTGAGAGAGAGAGAGAGAGAGAGAGAGAGAGAGAGAGAGAGATGGCGAGAAAAAGAAAGAGATAATGAAATAAAAACTGAAAAAGAAAAAAAACTAAGAGAAAAATAGAAAATGAGAGCAAGAAAGATGAGAAAGAGAGATGAGAGAGAGCAAAAGAAAGATAGAATAAGACAGAGAAGGAGAAAGAATGTAAAGAGTGAGAGAGAGACAGGATGAAAAAAGAAAGATAGGGAGAGAGAGATAGAGATTAGGGGTAGGTTTAGGGTTAGCCTTAGGGTTAGGTTTAGGTGAATGCATAAATGATTGTAAATCTATGTAATGACCCCACAGTAAACAAAAACAAGATTGTGTGTATGTGAATGTTTTTATATATTTTGAGAACAAAAATCTCCTGAAACGTGCTTTTTGCAAAAGTTTAAATTTTTTTAAACTGAAAGAGCAAAAGGAATTCTTCAGGGTTACTTTCATCACATATAAATATCCTTCATTAATTTAATTTCCGGTCAAAAAGTCATTCCAGTTACACAAAGCCAAAGTCTGGTAATGCAATCGGTGCCTGCTTTGACTGGCCAATTGTACGGGATAAAGGATCTGTGTAAATGTCCCAAAATTACACCAAATAGCCCGGATCGAAATATCACACGAGCATTTCCATCAGCACTATGTGACAGGCACCACACTTCCAAACAATAACAACACGCAGTGTGGCTGAATGGCAGATACACTAGCATTAAGTTAGTAAAGTGGGTTCATTCAACCAAATGCTTCCCAACAAGACAGAAAATACAGAAAACACAATGCCTTTCATAATATTTCAATTTTCTTCTCCTTGTAATTTGGTCATCTCCAATTTTTTTGTGGATTTCTATGTTCTTTCCATTCACTCAAATTTCACGTTTCTGTATCTTTGTGACAATCCTTCATAGAAATGCCATTCAAACAATTCCTGAATGTGTAGATTCTCCCTTTCTATTCCATCTTATCATGAGATCATATGTGACTCACATCTGGAGTTATGATGCTATGAAGAGGGGCTGAGATACACATCATCTGCCTCTCACCACGTTGAACTGGTGGATTCATGTGTCCGTCTACATTTTGAGTGAAACTGACCAATGGACAGAGTTTACAGCTGCTGAAGTTGCTGCAGCAGTTTTGGAAAGTAGTGATGAAGACAACGGAGCATTTTGATATGAAACATATGAGTATTATTTTACATGAAGAGCCTTTAAAGGAGAATTTAAAAAGATATGCACACATCAAGAAGATGCCCCTGGGGTTAAAGAAATCAAGCTCCATTTTAGTTGATAGCCTTGACTTGAGGTCACAAAAAAGGGAAAAAATGGAGATGCTGTTTTGTCATTAGATTAATGTAATGCAGATCCAAATAGAGCTACTATTACTGTGGGAGCTCAGAATTTTGAGAACTATAGAATGTACATTATTATTACTTAGCAAACCACAGCACCTCAGATTCATACTGGATGAATCTTTATAGTTTTATACAATGACTTGATCTAATGTCAGCTGTTTGGGTGTTGAGTGTGTCATTATTTACCTTTATTACAGCTTCCATTTTTTTTCAGGAGACTCACTTTCAGTTTCTCAAAGAATCTGCAGACACACAGTTCCGAAGTTCAGTCTTAGAAGCTGGTTGCTCATTTTCTGAAGTAATCAAACACATTCAGTGATGTTGAGGTCTGGACTCTGGGGTGGTCAGTGCATTGTTCAGCTCCTTTGTTTGAGGTGTCCGCCTCCTTTTCTCAGTGAGGCTTCTTCTTCGCAGCTACACATCTTTTCACATCTTTTTGAAGTCTATTTTGGTGATGGATCCCAGCTCTTTACCTAAAACAAGATAGTCACTCATATCTGAATGGCATCCCTTCGATTGAAAACTCTTTCATTTCACCTTCACATTATCTTCGGATCATAAAGGTTCACATTGTTTTGCCACTCACAGATACATAATATTGGATCATTTTCCTTTATCTTTATTTAGGACTTGTGTGAAAATCTGATGAAGTTTTGGACAAATTTATGCAGGAATATAGAAAATTCTAAAGGGTTCAAAAACTTTCAAGCACCACTGTACATAGAAACACAACACAGGCCTCTGTCTCTAACTGGCCCAGCTCAACCACACTTTCTTCATCTGTCCATCAAAATGATGGGCAGATGAGAGTGGATTGTCACCAGAAAATGCAGAGACACTATCAAACATGCTGGAGAACTGGTCTGAGAGAGAAACAGCCAGACATAATGTTCTTCTGCAAACAGCCTCACCCTCTTGCCCCCACACATTAAACTTCTCAAACTGCTTTATACATAAACACAAAGGATGCCTTTACAATACAAACAAAAAGTCTATTAATTAGATCAACCCCTGACCTTTCTGATTTAATTTTATTCTGCTTTAGAAAGAATTTTTTTTGGCTTTAAACGTTTAGAAAGGCAAAAAACAGCCTTTATTATTGTTGAACTAATTAGTCATTACAGTTTGTCAAAAATGATTAATTAAACATTAACATTCACCCTCTTTGACTTTGCAGCAGTGCTTAAACTGGAGATGAACTGTCCGAGAGTTTGTTCAGCGTTTCTACTGAAATAAAGGGTATTAATAGGGAGCTTGTCCCCCTTTGCTGCAATAACAGTCTCTTCTTTTTTTCTCTCTCTTTATTTCACTGTTCTCAGGAACATTCAAACTTAACTGCAGCACTTGATTGACAATTCTTGGCAAATTATCAAACAAGGGTCACTGAAAAAGTTTGAGTTCATAAGATTTGAGGACAGAATGTGTGCAAAAGTCAGAGATCACACACTCATTTCCTTTATTTCCAGTCAAAACAACCATTAAGCACAATATAACTATGTAGATAGTAAAATATTAAATATCAAAATACAGCTTCCATTCTTTTTAGGAGACCCACTTTCAATTTCTCAAAGAAAGTCTTAGATGTTGGTTCATCATTTTCTGAAGGAGTCAAACACATTCAGTGATGCTCTATGGAGATTATTGTAAACTGATGAAAGTATACAGCTCAAACATAATCTTTTCTTAAATCTTAATCTTTGTCACTCTTTTCACCACATGACATTACAGACATTTAACAAAATACACTCAGCGGCCACTTTATTAGGTACATAATAGTTAGTAATAGGTTGGACCCCCTTTTTGCCTTCAGAACTGCCTTAATTATTCGTGGCATACTTTCAACAAGGTGTTGGAAATATTCCTCAGAGATCTTGGTTGGTTATTTGAGTTACTGTTGCCTTTCCATCATCTCAAACCAGTCTGCCCATTCTCCTCTGACCTCTCACATCAACAAGGCATTTTTGTCCATACAACTGCCACTGACTGGATATTTCCTCTTTTTCGGACCATTCTGTATAAACCCTAGAGATGGAAAATCCCAGTAGATCAGCAGTTTCTGAAATACTCAGACCAGCCCATCTGGCACCAACAACCATGCCATGTTCAAAGTCACTTAAATCACCTTTCTTCCCCGTTCTGATGCTCGGTTTGTACTTCAGCAAGTTGTCTTGACCACCTCTACATGCCTAAATGCATTGAGTTGCGGCCATGTGATCGGCTGATTAGCTATTTGTGTTAACAAGCAACTGAACAGTCAAACCTAATACAGTGGCGGCTGAGTGTAGTAGCAATTACAGTTTATCTGTGCATAAAAGTATGATGTAACCATAGACACTGATTCTCCTGCCTCACAGTACACTGAGCTCTGCTCATATTCATAGGGATTCAGATCATCATAGGATTCTAACAGTATTCACTGATACTCATGGATATAACTCTCATTTTCACTGTGAATCATTCCTAACAGTCCCTAGTTTTCAGAGATCTGTTTCTCACTGTTGCTCTAAGAAACACTTCTGTTCATTAATAGACTGGTTTATTTCTTTTTGTTTTATATATATATATATATATATATATATATATATATATATATATATATATAAATATATACAGTATATACAGTCTAAGCGTTGGCTGTATTGTCATCAGGAGATTTTGAGTTTGATGCTGCAGCCATCTGTGGCCAGGAGTCCAAGACAGCACAGTTGTTCTCATTCTCTCTGAGTGGGTAGGATGGCTCCCCGTCTCACCCCATCAGGTAGCGCAATGCTGGCCAGTGCAGGCATCTGTTAGCGCGTGTAACAGAACTGGTGGTTGGCGCTCTCCTCCGAGCGCATGCAGCAGTCCAATGACGTTGCATTAGCAGCAGTTTAAAAGATAGCGGCATTTCACAGGGTTCAGAGGAATATTGTGTTAGCCTTCACCTTCTTAGTGCTGGTAACCTCATGTGATTGGACTAGTCCTAACTAGCATGGAATTGGATATGTCTAAATTCAGGAGAAAATTGGGGAATTTTTAAAATAAATAAATACATTTGACTGAACTCTGAAAACTATGTGTAAAACTAGATGCATGAGAATGGCGGCAGGAGGAGGAGAACGAGGACGCTGGTGCCAACCATGAGAGGCACCAGAGCAAGGAGCGAGTCCCGAGCTCCGCCGCCCAGGCCCTGCCCCCATTACACAGCGAGGCCGCTACGTTCGACCCAGCTAGGGGCGGTAACAGGGAGGCAGAGCAGTAAGCTCTCGTTCCCTCTCAGCCGTCATCATCAGGGGGGAGTGGGCACATGCCACAATATCTTTAATAATTATATAACATTTTTTGCAGCATGACAATATTAGAGTTTGCATTCTTTCAGTGATGAATTTGAGGCCATATATTGGATTTTGAATGAAACACTTCATTCAAATATGAACAGCTGGATAATTTTTTTTTATTTATTTGTGCTTTATTTATCTAGCTGTGTTTGAAATCTGTTTTGCAAAGGAGACTTGATCAAGATCACTGCTAACTAACATACACCAGCCTAATTAGGTCCAATACCGCACTCCTTCATGCTGTAAATTATATTGTGTGCAAAAATTTGGGGTCAAATTACATGTGTCATTGATTTTCTAAGTGAAAATAAGTTAATATGTCATCTACAGAGAACGTTTCTATGCATTATTATATACTTTCCAATATATTGGACTGCAAATAAATATAAATCTGCAGCAAAATGTTATAATTAAGTGACCTGTAAAGAATGTGTTATTTTATTTTTACTTAGAAAATCAATAAAACATGTAATTTGAGTGTTCAAGCTTTTGCTCATGACTTTACATATAGGCATCTAAAGGGCTTCAGTGCTGGATAAACAGCAGGGCTTTTTATCGTCATCATAAATTAAAAATTAAACTGTAGTTGACAGTTGTGGTTTAAATCCATGAATAAAATGCTCCACTAATGGTGTTCCAGTCCATGTCACTCCCCTGATCAGCTACAGACATCTCTTTAACTATAGGGAGGAATAATTAATCTAATCAATGGGTGATAGCTGCTCCACCCACAGGCTGTCACAGCCTGTATATATATATATATATATATATATATATATATATATATATATATATATATATATATAGTACTGTGCAAAAGTCTTAGGCACCCAAGACACATTTTCAAAATGTTTTTATTTGTGTATTATGTGTTTATTTGCTGAGAAAAGTTTATATTTGAATAAATAAAATTTGAATAATACATTTTGCCTTCAGAACTGCCTTAATTCTTCATGGCATACTTTCACCAAGGTGTTTCCTCAGAGATTTTGGTCCATATTGACATGATAGCATCATGAAGATGCTGCAGATTTGTCAACTGCACATCTATGATGCGAATCTCTCATTCCACCAAATCCCAAAGGTGCTCTATTGGATTGAAATCTGGTGACTGTGGATGCCTTTGGAGTACAGTGAACTCATTGTCCTGTCCAAGAAACCAGTTTGAGATGATATGAGCTTTGTGACATGGTGCCTTATCCTGCTGGAAGTAGCCATTAGAAGATGGGTACACTGTGGTCATAAAGGGATGGACATGGCCAGCAACAATACTCAGGTAGGGTGTGGCATTTAAACGATCCTCAGCTGGTACTAAGGGGCCCAAAGTGTGCGAAGAAGATATCCCCCAGACCATCACACCACCACCACCAACCTAAACCATTGATACAACGCAGGATGGATCCATCTTTCATGCTGTTTATGCCAAATTCTGAGCCTACCATCTGAATGTCGCAGCTGAAATCGAGACTCGTCAGACCAGACAAAATTTTTCCAATCTTCAATTGTCCAATTTCGGTGAGCCTGTACGAATTGTAATCTCAGTTTCCTGTTGCTAGAAGACAGGAGTGGCACCCAGTGTGATCGTCTGCTGCTGTAGCCCATCTTCTTCAAGGTTTGACGTGTTGTGCATTCAGAGATGGTATTCTGCATTCCTTGGTAGTAATAAGAGGTTATTTGATTTACTGTTGCCTTTCTATTATCTCGACCGAGTCTGCCCATTTTCCTCTGACCTCTCACATCAACAAGGCATTTTCATCCACAAAACTGCTGCCCACTGGATATTTTCTCTTTTCGGACCATTCTCTGTAAACCCTAGAGATGGTTGTGTGAAAATCCCAGTAGATCAGCAGTTTCTGAAATACTCAGACCAGCCCGTCTGGCACCAACAACCATGCCATGTTCAAAGTCCCTTAAATCACCTTTCTTCCCCATTCTGATGCTCAGTTTACACTTCAGCAAGTTGTCTTGAACACCTCTACGTGCAAAAGAAGCATTGAGTTGTGGCCATGTGATCGGCTGATTAGCTATTCATGTTAACAAGAAATTCTTGTTACTTTTTATTGTTTTTATGATTATTTGAGTTATGAATGATTTTATTCTAATGTATATTCTGATAAACTCACCATTGAGGTAAATTGTCAAAAATTTGCTTAGATGCCTAAAACTTTCGCATAGTACTGTATATATATATATATATATATATATATATATATATATATATATATAACAAAAAATCTATTGAAGTAATCATTTTTAAGTAATCCACAGCCTTACTGCTCAGATTTCCACTGTGATCTAGGGAACAAAATTCAAAGATTAATAGTGTCAAAACCTTTAAAGCAGGGTCATCAAATTGTGGTCCTGGAGAGCTCACTACTGCAGAGCTTTGTGTTTAATACACCATCATCTCCATCAATACATGATTCATCTCATTCTGTAATACTTTTTTCTCTTCTATCACGACTCCCTCCCTCCTTCACTTTCTATAACCCCCTATTTCACTGCTATCTTGATTATCTTGCCTTTGTCAGCACACTGACAATGAGATGCAAAACTCACATGGCTTGCTGCATCAAGGTAACTATGGGAAAGAGAGAGAAGAATAAAGGCTGGAGGCAGGGAGCTGAGATGAGGAAAACCCAGAGGAAGAGTTGGAGGGAAAATCTAAAGGAGGAAATTGCACCATCAGAAAGAATTTCAGCAGGATGGTGCAGATGTAAATTCACACATGGACTTTGCCTTTTCTTTGCAATTGAATGAATACTCACAGTCACACAATTTTATATACAATGTCATGTATATCCATACCTGTAATAACACGTCCTATTCATATTTCATATGTTGTCACTGTCCAAAGAAAAATAAGCATCTCCTATGGCAACTTTGCAGGAATCCCAAGCAGTCATCACAAAATTTTCACACAATGTAAAGGACCGTGGCTGTTCTCAGATGACATAGAAAAATGAACTCAAACAAATGGAGATACTTGTATTTTTTGCAATGATGTAATGTAATAATGTGTGCTACATATTAAATATTTGTAAATACTTGTATGTAATAATATGTCCAGTGTGTGTGTGTGTGTGTATATATATATATATATATATATATATATATATGTATATATATATATATATATATATATATATATATATATATATATATATATATATATACATACACTATATATATGATATGATAACATCCAATTCTTAATCTTGATGTTGGACGGGAAGGCCTGGCCACTGCATTCAACGCTTTGCATTGCGCTTGGTGATGTAAGGCTTGGATGCAGCCAGTCGGCCATGGAAACCCATTCCATGAAGCTCTACGCTGTTCTTGAGCTGATCTGAAGGCCACATGATGTTTGGAGGTCTGTAGTGATTGACTCTGCAGAAAGTTGGCGACCTCTGCGCAGTAAGCGCCTCAGCATCTGCTGACCCTGCTCTGTCATTTTACTTGGCCGACCACTTCGTGGCTGATTTGCTGTCTTTCCCAATCGCTTCCATTTTGTTATAATACCACTGACAGTTGACTGTGGAATATTTAGTAGCGAGGAAATTTCACGACTAGACTTGTTGCACAGGTTGCATCCTATCACGGTATCATGTTGGAATTCCCTGAACTGAAGAAGCAGTCTGCATGTCTACGTGCTTGGTTTTATACACCTGTGAAGTGTATAATGGAAGTGATTGGACCGTCTGAATTCAGTGATTTGGATGGGTGAGTGAAGACTTTTTGGCAATATAGTGTATATATACTCATAAGAATTGCAATGCTATTCGGAAGGAAGTTAAAGGTTGCTAGGAACAATAAATTATTAAATATTTAGACTGATATGGGCAATATTTATTGAGCTACACATACAGAAGTCGTGTCTCTCAGACATCTCTGCATGGAGTTGTAGAGGTTCCTAATGGAGTCCTGTGATAATCCAACCCATGCAGCATAAAATATTCTCACGCAGTTTCTGCAGATTTTGCAGTAGGCGTGGAGTGTTGATGCACCCAACATCATCCCACATACTTTCATTCAGGGATAGGTTGCGGCTGGCCATGACATATTATCCGTGTCTTCCAAGCAAGCTCTTGAAATGACAGCAGTATGTGGACGAGTGTTGTCCTATTGGAATAGTGCACCAGAGTGTGCATTCAGAAGAGTTAGGGCCACTGGTTGCAGAACCTTATTAATGTTACATTGGCCTGTCAAAGTGCCTATAATGAAGACCAAAGGT
Organism: Pygocentrus nattereri; assembly: GCF_015220715.1. Lineage (NCBI taxonomy): Eukaryota > Metazoa > Chordata > Actinopteri > Characiformes > Serrasalmidae > Pygocentrus > Pygocentrus nattereri. The sequence continues at coordinate 25,350,673 of NC_051219.1, read as the reverse complement.
GGTCTGGCATTGTACAAAGTTATACCCCACACCATGACAACAGGGCTTCTGGATGTGTGACACATGACAACAAACTGATTATCTTGGTGCTGACCACAGTGCCTCCACACACTGATTCGTTGATCGTCTCCTCTAAAAACAAAAGTGAGACTCGTCACTGAACATGACCCGCTGCCGTTCTGAGTCACCATGACAGTCTGGCATGACACCGTTGCAGACTTTGGCCAGGTTGTTGTGTTAAGGGGAGTCTTTGTAACGGTCTGTGAGCATGTAGTCCTGTATCATGCAGCTGTCTGCCAAAAGCAAAGGAATTTGCTCTTTCAGTTTAAAAAACAAGGCACTGTTGTAAAAAGCCCTTTTGTTGGTTATGTATATTAGTTTCTCTGTTTTTATTACCCCTGCGACCCTGAGGGAGGAGCGGCTTAGAAAATGTGTGTGTGTGTGTGTGTGTGTGTGTGTGTGTGTGTGTGTGTGCGTGTGTGCGCGTGTGTGTGTGTGTGTGTGTGTGTGTGTGTGTGTGTGTGTGTGTGTGTGTGTGTGTGTGTGTGTGTTTATTACCACCTGTCCAGGGTGTGTCCTGCCTTCCTCCTGATGACAGCTGGGATAGGCTCCAGCACCCCCTGCGACCTGGAATGAGAAGCAGCTTGGAAGATGTGTGTATTTTTATTACCTAAAAAGTAAAAATCTCCAGTGAGAACATTTTTGAAAACTTATGACAACTAACACACATAAGCATCTACAAACTCACAGATACACTTACACAGATGCCAAGACATAATCACTGTATAGCACACATATAAGCAGATTTCCCATGTGTGTCGTACACCCTACTACTTCCCATTGCATTATAATTAAAACCCATAATTATAAAAACTCATAAACAGCATGACACATACATTTGGTCTGGCCTACTTGCACTAGTTTGGTGATAGGTTTTCCACACTGAACAACAAAGTTCTTATTTAAGTCACTCTGGAAGAGAGCATCTGCTAATGCAGTAAATGTAAATATCTAAATGTTTTTTATACTTCTAACAAGCATCTGTAAAATGACTCTAACAAGACAACAGTGCCTAGTAGCACTGCAGGGTTATTAGGAAGTATCAGGTAGCACTTGACAAAGCCTTTTAATGACAATTAAGATAAAAGGCCAACACTGACATAAAAGAAAAAGAGAAGCTAAGACAGGGGTAACACAAGACGTCTCCAAAGCCATCTGCTCTTTTGAAGTTGGACTGTCTCGTTATTAGGCCTCTAATCATTGATCTTACACTACACATTCAAGATGAAGATGGGAATTAGCCCACACTGTTATTGTCTGACCGTAATGCAATGTTTTGTTTAAGAATAAGCTCAGAGGTTAAAGTATGTTAAGTCAGCTTTATGAGTGGACATGGATCACAAAGCCATGTCGTTGGAGCAAAAGAGTGGTCACAGGTAAATACTGGCATTTTGTATACTGAAGAGTCATTGGAAACAGTATAGGGCCTCATACAGAGCCCTGAGGAACACAAAGAGAAGAGATTTCTTTGGGAGAGGACTGAAACCCACCAATATCAATACAGATAATGCTCACACAGCTAGATATAAACTTACAGAACAGAAAGGCAGGTGAAAAAAGATGGATCAAAAACCCTCCCAAAGCCTTCAACTTGATCTCCTAAAAGACTTTCTGGAGTACATTGTTACTTAATAGCTTGTTAATAGCTAAGTGTGTGTCAGAACTGTCTGTTGTCTGCCCAATAAATATGTGCAAGCTCCAAAACAGGCTGACATCTAATTTCATGGCTATAGTACAAACAGATTTTGTTTTAGCAGTTAAAATGTTATTTACAGTCTTCAAAAATTAATCTTACTAAGAGAGTTGCTTGCTATCTTTTGCTTCTCTGCATGAAATATGTATGAAATGGTTTAGCAGTTAAGCCCTGCAGAGATTGACCATACTGACCAAAAACTAGTGAAATGTTGCATGTTGATCATTTCAATTTCAATATTACTTCAAGTGGTGAACCGAGTTACTGACAAAGCTGCTTAATGTGCACTAAGAACCAATGTAGAAATGAAGGAATTTTCTGGGTTGTGGGGTAAGTCTAATATAGAGTATTAACTCAAATTAAATCATTTCATGCAATAGCCTATAAGAACATGACCGCACCCACTGCCACTTTCATTTATGACTTTAATCATCCTTGGAAGTACTATAAAAACCATTTCCAGGGTGAGCATCTGTTTAAAATCTCTACTTCCTTTACAAAATTATTTCTAGTAGTCATTTAAACATGAAAAATTGAAACCATAACATTAGGTTAACAGAAGTTAATCCTCCTTAAAACCTTTCTAAGTGTGTCCCATACCAAAGTCGATGTCTTGGTTTTTAATTAAATACAGTGTCCGTGCTGAGGCTGGGTTAGTCATGAAGCAGCCTGACTTCATTAGAATAATGGATCCACCGTGGAATATCTACAGACTTAAGGGAAGCTTATGTGTGCAGCATTGGCAACCCTCGTACAAATGCTTAAATCTAACTTATACAATGAAATTATCCTTGCTTTTTACACTTACTGTGATATTCTCTGTTAGACTGCATTGCTTTGCTTGTACCATGGAGAAATTATTAAGTTAAAAGCACTGTGCAAAAATCAGATAGACCACGCAATCAGGTAGACCACGCAAACTCACAGAGTGGGGCTGACAAGTGTTAAAGCGCACAATGTCTATCCTCTGTTGTATCATCCACTAAAGAGATCCAAATTGCCTCTGGAAGCAACATAAGCAAAAAAACAGTGCTTTGGGAGCTACACGAAATGAGTTTCCATGGCTGAGCAGCTACACACAAGCCTTAGATCAAAATTCACAGTTCCAAGTGTTGAATGGAGTGGTATAAAGCATGCAACCACTGGACTCTGGAGAAAGGAAAATGTATTCTGTGAAGTGACCAATCACACATCTCTATGTTGCAGTCTGATGGACGAGTCTGGGTTTGGTGACTACCAGAATGTGAGCACCCCGGACCACAACATCCCTGAATATGTTTGGATTGCATATATGTAAGACTTATATAAGACTGAACTTTGGAGGTGTGTCTGCAGATTTCTTTGAGAAACTGAAAGTGAGTCTCCTGGAGAGTGAGATTTTGTATTATATTTATTATTGAAGCTGCAAATTTGATGGTATATTAAATTAAAAGTTACAAAAATAACCTTAAGGATGCCTGAGACACCCACAGTGAGGTTTGTTTATGATTGACTTTTCAAGATAGTTTAGTGACAAGACAGAAATACTTCAGCAATCTTTTTTTTTCACAGAATCCTTTCTGTCAGTGTTTGTGCAGGTATTATTTACTGTATCTGATTTTATTATTCTTATTTTTTATTTCTACTGTGCAGCAAGAGCTATTTCTCATCCATCAGTGATGAATTTAAGTTAAGTTATAACCTTTAAAAAATTTTTTAAAGTTTGTAGACCATCTGCCAAGGTCCAGCTCAGAATGGCTATTTTGCCTATTGGCTTTCATTATTGGTCACAACATTCCTGAAAGAGGAAGATATTGAAAACTTTATCTCTTTGTGTGTAGCCATTAAGAGAAGCTGCTATTTCCCATTACTTATGAACAGGCTTCTTTCTTTCTCTCTTTATTTCAGGATCATAACTGGTCTGCAGAGGAGACGAAGTGTACGCTTTGAACTTTAAAAGACGGCAGTGGGACAGATGTCCAGCTTATGTGTCTCAGAGCACGACGTCTTCCTCTCACCCTTCTTTAAAAAGCACATGTGAAGTACATTTTCCAGAGTCCGACATCATTGAAAAGCAATTAAAAACACAAGCACTGTTCACTGCTGTTCATCTCACTCTGACAGGACTCACATGATGCTCCTTGTCATGGTAACATCTACATTAAATGGTTATCTACACATGCATGTAATTTTGGATCAGATTACTTGAAGTGTGCATATAAACAGAGATTTCCCATCAGATTGTTAAATAGAGTGAAATATAAACACCTCAGTCTTAATTTATAAACGGAATGTTTTCAATCGGATTAGCAAAAGTCTTTGCATGTAAACACAGTTCATGAGATTTGAGGAGAAAATGTGTGCAAAGATCATTTCATTTCTTTTATTTCTAGTCAAAAATTCATACATTAAGTTTTGATGTAGTCATGCACCAAGTGAAATACCAAAAATTTCAGTGTTTTATGTGTCCATTCCTTACTTTTATTACAGCTTCCATTCTTTTCAGGAGAGTCACATTCAGTTTCTCAAAGAAATCTGCAGACAGGTCAGAGCTCTGTAAGGGCCAGTCATGTTCTTCCACACCAAACTCACCTACCCATGTCTTTATTGAGCTTATTCTGTGCACTGAGGTCATGTTGAAACAGAGAAGGGTCTTTCCTAAACTGTTCCGACGATGTTGGAAGCATAGAATTGTCCAAAATATCTTGGTATGTGGAAGCATAAAAATTTCCCTTCACTGGAACCAAGGGGTCTAGACCAACCCCTGAAAAACCCCATAGCATTATCCCCCCTCCACCAAACTTGCTGACACACTGCAGTCAGGCAGGTAATGTTTTCCTGACATTTACCAAACCCAAACTAGTTCATCAGACTGACAGATAGAGAAGCATGATGCTCTGGAGTCTAGTGGCAGTATGTTTTGCATCACTCCCCAATACAGAGCTAGTGTCCATATAATGTTCATTTGGCCCTTTACATCCAAACGTTTGAAGGTATTAATAGGTTTGAAGGTATTAGTAGTGAGTTTGGGCTGCAGTAAGAGCCTCCACTTTTCTAGGAAGGCTTTAAACTAGATCAGAGGTCACTAATAGGCGGGCCGCGGTCCGAGTCTGGACCTACATGGTGGTCCTGTTTTAATCTGTGTAATTTTCTAGCCTTTATTGTGACGCTTTAGCAGTTTGGGAGACTCACAAACCAATTGCATGTGTTGTAAATATCACACGTGATGCTACTCAGCCTGTGCATTACGATGTGTGATCTGTGCATTACGATGAGCACCAAGACTCGAATGAGTGAGGCACACACGGGAGAGATGAGACGAGGAACAGCAGTCGGAGAAAAAAGTGAGCTAGATTATTTTACATGGCTCTAAAAAGAGAAAACTGACAATAAATGTTGTTGAAATATGACTGAATTGTGTGTTATTTTATTTCACATTCAGTTGATGACTGGATAAGATATTGCTATACCTACTAGGCTACATCAGTAAACAGTATATGGCACTGACTCATGATGCAAGTTAGACATATGTTTCAGACCTTTGCTTGAGGAACTTTTCTTTAATTGGACCTTCTTGAATTTTAATGAAATACCCCTGCACTAGATGTTGGGACATTGCTATGAGGATTTGATTGAGCATTAAAGAGGTCAGGTACTGTTGCTGGGTGGTCAGTTTTGGACACTTCAACTAATCCCAAAGTTATTGGATGTACCTCAATCATTCCAGAGAATGCAGTTCCACTGCTCCACAGTAGAAGGTGCTGACCCCTCTTGCTTATTTTTGGCACTGGACATGGTGACCTAAGGCTGCTCCAGTACGTTCCATTCTATTAGTCAATGTATTTCTATAGCAATTGTGAGAATACAAGCTGTGTCAGCCATGAATGACCTTGAAGTACCCTCTTAAAAAAGACGTGTAGTGAGAAAAATGGTTCTGTATAGAACTATGAACACTCAAGGAACCTTTGACGAACCAGTATTTCTAAGAGTGTAGTAATGAACACTCATGGTTCTTTAGGGGATGTTTAGTACAGGAAATGGTTCTATTCAGAACTGTGAGTTATATATAGAACCATTTCATCCTTAAATGGTTCTGTGCATTGTGAAATACTTCTACAGATCATTGGAGAATGTGTTGAATGTGGCTCTATGTAGGCTCTTCTTGAAAATGGTTCTGTATAGCAAAAAGGGGTTCTGCTATTGTGACAATGTCAAGCTTGTAATACTCAAAAAACCTTATATAACACATTCTCAATCAATTGGAAGAACAATTCCACCATGACAAGAATCATGTAAGCATGAAATGGTTCTATATGGGTTCTAAATGGTTCTCTGCTTAAGACCCCTTAAAAACATTGTGTATGTATACACACTTCTAGTGAAATTTAGCGACCCGTTCACTTTGGTATATTGTGTTTTGGAGCTGCTGACTCGTTCCATGTTGTCATTTACTGTGTCCTTCAGAGTTGGCTGATTCTTTGCTTTTTGTGAACACAAACAGAAAACAAACACCGAAACCAATGTTCCGCAAGCAGATATGCCACGTTGGAACAAGTACAAGCAATTCTCATTAGAAAGGTCTAAGGTTTTAGATTCGTTTCCTCAGCATTTGGGATTGGCCAACCTTGACATTAATTTACAAACTCCATATCTATAATTCAACTCTGATTTAGCCAGATATGCTTTCAGTTACTTTCTGAAAGGTGAAGTTGTTTGTCGTTGTCATGTTTTCTTCATACTATATTTAGGGAAAATTCGGATATTCTACTACACGCTATTTGATCATGATGCTAGTCACTCAGGTTCCATACTTGTTATACATATTAATGAGTTCATAATTAGAACAGCATCTATTAAACATTAATGAAGTAAGTTACTCTAACGTAGGCACCATACACATAATAAAGGTTCCCAAATGGTTCTTGCTTGAATTTCACACAGTCTTCTTTTATGCCTAACTGAGCCTGGCTGAGCTGATACATATAACAGAGTATCGTTAGCACAAAGTGAAAAGCAATTCTGTGTTTATGGATTATACAAGTTATAGGCTGGAAACAGAAGGAGAATGGAAAAGGCCCTAAAACAGAGCCTTGTCAGACAGCAAATTGCACTCTTCTATGTTTAGATAACTCCCCACTGATAAACTGGTAGCAGTCTTTTAAGTAAGACCTAAACAAGGCAATAACAACCACGTTTTTCTATCAATGTCTTTTCTCTTCTCCTCTCTTGTTTTTTTCTCTTCTTCACCCACACTCTATTTGTTTTAATCTGTACTTTTCTCTCTGCTCTCTTTATTGTTCACCCAGTTTTCTGATGTCTCTCCTTTTCTTTCTCCCCTTTTTTCCCTCACTCTCTTCTCTCTCTCTTGTTCACCCATTTATGTACTTTTTCTCTGTGCTCTCTGTATTCTCTCATCTCTCTTTCTCTCTCTGTTCTCTCTCTTGTTCACTGAGTTGTATATCTCTTTCTTTCTACACCCCCCCACCTCCCTCGCTTTTCTCAGTGAAATTATTTACCCTTGAGAAGTAAACTGAAGGCCCAAAGCAGATGGTGCAACCAAATGTCTGCCCAGCAGCCTGTAAAGAAAATTAAAGTGGAACTTCGGCATTTGCTCTGCAGACAGAAAGGTAGAAAATTAAAGGCCATATAACATACTAATTAGCGAGTAATTAACACTTAATGGGCTTAATGCCACACAACGGTAGTCTGTGTTATTCAGTTCATATACTGACATAAAATATGATTCAAATAATGACAATATGCTACCTTACAAAAAAACAGTTTATTAAAACTGCTTCTGAGTCTTGGTGTCATCTCATTGTTTCTTCTTCATGTTCATTAGGAGATGCTTTTAGGTAATTATTCCTTTTGAGTCTCAGCTCCTCTCAACAGGAGTCTCTTCTTTCTGAGTGTTGGTTCCTCTTTGTGGTTCTGCTGCATGTTCTTAGGGAGTTTCTCCTTTTGACTCATGGTGTCATCTCAATGGTTCTTCTTCATGTTCTTTCGACTCTTGGTTCCTCTAAATGGTTCCTGATTTTTTTTTTCATATTCTTAAGGAGGTTCTCCTTTTGAATCTTGGTTCTTCTCAGTGGTTCTTCTTTATGCTTTCATGAAAGTCTGTTATAGTTTCACATTACAAGTTTGTCATTTGCACAACATGTCAGGACATTTATGAATCAAAATTGATGAGGCTCAGGTATCACTCTCCAGAAATATATTAAATATACACAAAATATAGAGACAGTATACATTTTAAAGTGGCTTAAGTTACTCAGTGTTATTGTTCTTTAAAGTGACTTAGTATTAAGGTGTTATTGTCCAGAGATGATGACTAAGTGCTGACTAAGTGACTGAGTGAAATGGTAGTTGCGGAAGGACCCACAGCTTCACAGCTTGTTCAGAAGCCTGACATCCTGTGCATAGAAACTGTTCATTAACCAGGTTATTTTAGCCTGTATGCTACAAAATCTCCTGCCTGATGGCAGGATGGTGAACAGGCAGTGTGCTGGGTGATGCTTTCTGACCAGATCTTTTTGATCATCCTGAGGCAGTAGGACTGGTAGATGTCCTGTACGGCTGGTAGTTTGTTGCCTATGATGGCTTCTGCTGTCCTCACCACTCCTTTAAGACCCTTGCATCGCAGGCAGTGCAGCTGCTGTACTAGACAGTGATGCAGCCTGTGAGGATGCTCTCTATGCTGCATCTGTAGATGTTGGTGAGGATCTGATGATGCAGACCAAACTTCCTGAGCCTGCATAGAAAGAAGAGATGATGACAGGCAGATCTCATAATAGTGTTGGTGTGGAGGGACCAGGTCATCAGTGAGGTGTATGCCAAAAAACTTCACACTGCTGACTCTCTCCACTTCGGCTCCATTGATAAATAGGGGAGAGTGACCACCCCTTCTTGTAGTCAATGATCATCTCCTTTGTTTTGCTAATGTGGAGACAGAGATTGTTGGCACCACTCTGACAGAGTGCTGACCTTGTGTCTGTAGGCTGCTTAATCTCCATCAGTGATGAGGCCTAGGATAGTGGTGTCATCAGCAAACTTGAAGATGATGTTAGATGTGTGTTTGGCTATACAGTCATGTGTATACAAGGAGTACGGGAGGGGGCTGAGCACACATCCCTGGGGAGCCCCTGTGCTCAGAGAATAGAGAAGCTATTCCCAACTTGTCAGGAAGTCCAGTATCCAGTTGCAGAGATGATAGTTCAAATTCAAGCCTGCGAGCTTAGGAATGAGTTTGGGTGGGATGATTGCGTTGAATGCTGATCTGTAATCTATGAACATATATGTTCTTTTTGTCCAGGTAAGTGAGAGCAGTGTGTATTGTTAGGGCAATGGCATTGTGTGTAGATCTGTTGGAGCGGTATGCAAATTAGTGAGGGTCCATGGTGGCTGGAAGTGTTGAGCAGATGTGAGCTTTGACCAGCCGCTCTAAGCACTTCACCACTGTAGATGTCAGTGCAACAGGGCAGTAGTCATTCAAGCAAGTGACAGATGATTTCTTGGGGACTGAAACTACTGTGGTTCCTCAAAGCAGTTCTGAATCACTGACAGTGTTAAGGAGATGTAAAAGACATCGGTGAAAATTGTGGACGTTATCAGGACTGGGTGTTTTTTGTGGGTTACCTGCCCTGATGGATCTCACCACCTCAGACAGGGGAATGGCTAGAGCGCTGCTCTCCTCATCTACTGGGAGTTTCTCAGCTAGCCAGGTCACCAGATTTGTAGGCTTCAGCCAGAGCTCTTAGTTTAGCTTGAACCTCAGCATTGATCCAGGGTTTCTAGTTGGGAAATGTTCTGACATTATTTTTTGGTACAATGTCTTCAGTGCATTTATTGATGTAGCTTGTGATGGAGTCAGTGTATTCATTGATGTCTGTGCCAGCTGCATCACAGAACATCTTCCAGTCTGTGGATTCAAAGTAGTTCTGAAGTGTGAAGATGGCCTCCTCACTCCACTGTGGGCAGGAGAAGAATAGAGGTGTGATCAGCTTTGCTGAAGGCAGGGCGGGGGAGGGGTGTGTAACTGTCCTTAACACATACCCCTCTGCATCTGCCCTTACCAGAGTCCAGAGTTCTGTCCTGGTGGTAGATGGTGAAGCCAGTTGGTTTAGTATTGCTGTGGAGAACCACGTCTCTGTGAGCCCTAAAATGCCTCAGCTCTTGAAGTCGCGCTGAAACCTGATCTGTGCCTTCAGCTTGCCTATTTTGTTCTCCAGCGATTGAACATTTGTGAGCAGAATACTTGGAAGTGGATCGATTATACTGAATGATACCAAAAGCCGTTTGTGCAAAAGTACAAAGAAACAGCACAATAAAACAAAAAAAAAAACTGTAGCGTTTACCCGGAGCTCTCACCAATGCAGCCATTCTATGGCGCACCGGAACCTGGAAAGTATATTTGTACTAGATGTGGCTTTTACATATTTTCTTTATCACATTTTCTGATTTTCACACTGATTGATCTCTTCAGGCCTTATACTATAACAATCATACCCTGATTGTTCCTCGTTTATACTGTAGCCCATCTTAAATCTTAATTCTACTGTATATTCAGTCACATTGACTTTACAGATCATTAGAAGGTTAAATTAATGATGTCCTCTTGTTTTCAGTTTAATTTTCTTTGTACAGCTTTAACAAACATACTTAAGTTAGTTCACATGTATGGCATTTGGGAGATGATCTTATCCAAAGTAACTCACATTTTAATAATTTTTATAGAGGTAGCTGAAGGTAGTGTTAGGAGTCTTGCCCAAGGACTCTTACTGGCATAGTAAAGGGTGCTTGCCAGGGCAGAGAATCAAATCCTAGTCTGTAGGGTATAGGGCAGAGCTGTTATCCACTGCACTATTATACACTATACCAACCATATTTCAAGTTTTAAATCACCATTTCAAATGTTTAATAGTTGGTTGCTTATTTTAAGTAGTATAATAACAAGTCTTTAGTAACAGTGTTAATTGTATAGTAGTATTATAGGTTTACGCAGCACTTGTGGTACTGTAAAAGCAGTAGAAGTGACACTCTTAATAATCTATAGATGTAGTAGCTCATCATTTGTAGCAGTGAAAAGTTGTAGAATGGAAATATTAAGAGAAATATTAAATATTAATAGCGGTAATACAATAGTATTAGTAATATAGTAGTAGCAAGCATTATTATAGTGGGAATAATATAACAGTATTAGAAGTAATATCATAGTAGTAACAATAGTGAATAACAGTGTATAATAGTAGCAATATTAATTTTATAGTAGCCGTTGGAGTAGTAATACAGAAGTAATAGCAGTGTAATCTTATGAAAAAAACAGATTCTCCAAGGGTTCTATAGTAAGAATAATGGTTTGATTTAGAATCCTGAGATCTATATAGAACCATTTCTTGCTTAAATGGCTTGTGTGGTGAAATTGTTCTTCAGATTCACATTTTCATAAAATGTTCTATATATAGACCCATAAACAACACATTCTTTATCAATCTGATTAACTATTTCAGCATGCAAATAACTATTTAAGCATTTAAGTATCAGAAGCATTCTCTTTACTCAAGAACCCTTTCAAGAGTGTAGTTATAGTGGTAATAATAGTTGCCATAATATATTACTTACTGCCATGGTTTCTAGTATTTTCTTTGTCGTGTTTTAGTACTTACTGCCCCACATAAGCTGTACAAAATGTGACATTTTATTACCATAAAAATGCAGAAATATTTCTGTGCCTGCTTTACTCTGTTGTACTCCGTGTCCTGTCTCAGATGTTGGAGTTTTCAGTTCTGTCACAGCTCTATGCGTTATCCTTTCTGAGCTGGTCACTGCTGGCTCTGTGGTCAGAGTGTTTGAAGGCAGAGCTGCTGGATGGGGAAATGGATTTTGTAGTGGAGGCCCGAAGGGTTCGAAGGTTGCTGCACTCAGCAGACGTTTTGGCCACTTGAGCAGGACAGTTCAGGTTCCTCCGAGGCGGCTTCTGCCCCTTCTCCACAAATTGGATTCAGTGCGGTCAGTAGATTATAAAGATGTGGCAGTGAGATGGAGAAAAGAAAGGCATGTGGTCAGGCTGCTGTTACTGAAGTGAAACTGTTATGAAAAGATATACTTTCACAGTCAAAACGCTGGCATTTTTCTTGCTTTTCAAGAAAATGGCAAAATGCAGGTGAAGCACTATTCATGTGGAAAAAATAACAATAAAATGTCAGTATAAAATAACTGTTGTTTGCTGTTAATTAACAGATTGAATTCCCCCCACCTGGAAATTGACAGATATTTTTAATTAATATAATCAATAAAATGTGTTTCCTGTAAAATGTGTAGTCCTGTTATCAGCTGAACTAGGACTCTATGATCTGTCTGTGTGTAAAATGTTGAGCTGCTAGTGAGCAATGAGGGGTGAAAGGAGAGGGAGAAGAACCACCTGCTGTGAAAAACAATTGACACCTCTGCAAGTACGGCCGCGCCGAGACTGAACAGACAACTGCAGCTTTCTTCATATAAAGCAAAAGCATGCACAACTGAAACAAACAGCATTAAATGTGCAATTTTAAGACCACTGAACAAAAAGTAATTAGAAAGAGTTTTCTGATTGGCATCTCATCAGTTATACTTATGTATGTAATGTACATCTGACAGGAATTCTTTCCCCTTTGTTCAACATGGCGACCAGACAATTTTCCCATTTATATATGGAAACAAATGAAGTAGCAAATGAAAAGAGAGATGAGGACAAAAGGGAATAGAGCAAAACAAAACACAGACTCAGCTTTATGCACAGTTAGTTGATGTGTTTTTCATTTTTTGTGATACTTTTGATCATTCTAGTTTGGACATATACACTGTTTATTTGAAACACCATTAATCATCCTTTATTCTGTATGTATCGCCTTCTTTCTTCTTCCTTAGCCGCTATGCTGTGTTTGTTTATTCCCTGTCTGGCTTGCATCTTCACATTTATGTTAATTAAATCTGTGCAGATTCAACTCTGATGGGGGGTTTCATGTTTTATTGCCTTTGTTATATTTGGATATGAACTTGTGAAGCTTTTATTAGTCGTTTGTGAGACGTACCATGTATTTTTAATGCACTTTCTTCATATTAAAAAGCAATATTAAAAAATCACACGCATAGCAAATGCACAGTTTCATTTCTAAGGACTATCTTCCACCTAGTCTAAACTAGGTTTGACTGGGAATTCTAGGGAATGATGTAACGAATCCAGATAAAACCACTCACTGGCCACTTTACTGGGATCACCAACCTTTTTTTTCCTTTCACTGGTCACTGTATTAGTAACACCCTACCTTGTACTTCCGCTCACTGGCCACTTTATTAGAGACACATACCTCGTGCTTCCACTCACTGGCCACTTTATTAGAAACACCTACCTTGTGCTCCTGCCCACTGGCCACTTTATTAGAAACACCTACCTTGTGCTTCCACTCACTGGCCACTTTATTAGAAACACCTACCTTGTGCTTCCACTCACTGGCCACTTTATTAGAAACACCTACCTTGTACTTCCACTCACTGGTCACTTTATTAGAAACACCTACCTTGTGCTTCCACTCACTGGCACTTTATTAGAAACACATACCTTGTGCTTCCACTCACTGGCCACTTTATTAGAAACACCTACCTTGTGCTTCCACTCACTGGCCACTTTATTAGAAACACCTACCTTGTGCTTCCACTCACTGGCACTTTATTAGAAACACCTACCTTGTGCTTCCACTCACTGGCACTTTATTAGAAACACCTACCTTGTGCTTCCACTCACTGGCCACTTTATTAGAAACACATACCTTGTGCTTCCACTCACTGGCCACTTTATTAGAAACACCTACCTTGTGCTTCCACTCACTGGCCACTTTATTAGAAACACATACCTTGTGCTTCCACTCACTGGCCACTTTATTAGAAACACCTACCTTGTATGTCCACTCACTCGTCACATAAGTCCAAGATGTAGGTCCAGGTTGAGAGTGGTCTGGTTAGGTTGAGAAACTGACCATTGATAAAGGACTAGAGGACAAATAACACATGGTGTGCATTAACAAATACACTACAGTCTCTTAGTGTATACCAGAGAGGTGGAGAGCACAGGAGGGGTTTCTGATAAAGTGGCCACTGAATGTATAGCGATAAGAAAGAGCTTAGAAAGAGTAACAGTGAATGTGGATTTGCAGTGGACAAGAATGATTACCCAACAATCTATAGGCTCTTTACCGACAGAGAGACCTGAGTCAGCAGGACGTGGATCAGCCACATGAATACAAATCTGTATTATAGCAAACACATGCAAACACCAGAGCAGAACAATCGCAGCTGCTGATGAATGAAATAAATAAACGCTTTAAATGGGGGAACATCAAGATCCCTTTAGTGGAACCTAGAACATTGTTACACTGAGCTCTCAATGCTTTTACTGTGATTTTCATTCAGATTTCATGAATATGCAGTAAAATAAGCTCTGCTCTCATTTCTCTCCTCTATCTACATGAATGTGTTGTTTTTAGATCTATGTCCTAAGGATCTTAGTTCTCTACAGAGAACACACTTCTGCACATCGTAATGTACAATTTATGTTTATTTGCTGAATAACACATTGAATAAAAAATAAAACATGAAATGTGGCTTATGCAAATGTTATTTGTTTATTTGTTTATTTGATTTGCTTATTTCCAATATGTTAAACTCAGTAAATAAATCAAAACTATGAAAATTCAATACACTAAAAAATCCCCTTATTTTTAGTTTCATATGAAGAAAATATGTTATATCAACACATTTTTTTGTCTTTTAGTTTACTCACTTTTGGCAGGAATTAAGGTATTTAATGTGGAAACTCATTTAACTCAAGTCAGTGCACTTTTTTCAATATATTTTAGTTTGTTTTGTAAAGGGTGCAGTAGCTTATTTTCACTTAGGAAATCAACAAAAACGTTTGCATACAGTTTGCACTCTTTTACTAAACAATCATGCTGTTGTACTAAGTGCTGAACATACAACCCTAATTTCCATGAAGTTGGGACATTGTGTAAAAAATGAATAAAAACAGAATATGATGATTTGCAAATCCTTTTCAACCTATATTCAGTTGAATACACTACAAGACAACATATTTAATTTTCAAACGGATAAACTTTATTGTTTTTTGCAAATATTCACTCATTTTGAATTTGATGCCTGCAACACGTTCCAAAGAAGTTGGGACAGGGGCAACAAAAGACTGGGAAAGTTGAGGAATGCTCACAAAAACACCTGTTTGGAACATTCCACAGGTGAACAGGTTAATTAGAAACAGGTGAGTGTCATGATTGGGTATAAAGGGAGCATCCCTGAAAGGCTCAGTTGTTCACAAGCAAGGATGGGGCGAGGTTCACCACTTTGTGAACAACTGCGCGAGCAAATAGTCCAACAGTATAACAACAATGTATCTCAACGTGCAACTACAGTCCATAATATCATCAAAAGATTCAGAGAACCTGGAGAAATCTCTGCAAGTAAGCAGCAAGGCAGAAAACCAACATTGAATGCCTGTGAACTTCGATCCCTCAGGCGGCACTGCATTAAAAACCGACATCATTCTGTAACGGATATTATCACATGGGCTCAGGATCACTTCAGAAAACCATTGTCAGTGAACACAGTTCGTCGCTCCATCTACAAGTGCAAGTTAAAACTCTGCCATGCAAAGCGAAAGCCATATATCAACAACACCCAGAAACGCCGCTGGCTTCTCTGGGCCAGAGCTCATCTGAGATGAACTGACGCAAAGTGGAAAAGTGTCCTGTGGTCAGATGAGTCCACATTTCAAATTGTTTTTAGAAATCATGGACGTCGTGTCCTCCGGGCCAAAGAGGAAAAGAACTGTCTGGATTGTTATCAGCGCAAAGTTCAAAAGCCAGCATCTCTGATGGTTTGGGGGTGTGTTAGTGCCCATGGCAGGGGTAACTTGCACATCTGTGAAGGCACCATTAATGCTGAAAGGTACATACAGGTGTTGGAGCAACATATGCTGCCATCCAAGCAACGTCTTTTTCAGGGACGTCCTGCTTATTTCAGCAAGACAATGCCAAGCCACATTCTGTACATGTTACAACAGCGTGGCTTCGTAGTAAAAGAGTGCAGGTACTAGACTGATCTGTCTGCAGTCCAGACCTGTCTCCCATTGAAAATGTGTGGCGCATTATGAAGCGCAAAATACGACAACGGAGACCCCGGACTGTTGACCAACTGAAGTTTTACATCGAGCAAGAATGGGAAAGAATTCCACCTACAAAGCTTCAACAATTAGTGCTCTCAGTTCCCAAACGCTTATTGAGTGTTGTTAAAAGGAAAGGTGATGTAACACAGTGGTAAACATGCCCCTGTCCCAACTTCTTTGGAACGTGTTGCAGGCATCAAATTCAAAATGAGTGAATATTTGCAAAAAACAAAGTTTATCCGTTTGAAAATTAAATATCTTGTCTTTGTAGTGTATTCAATTGAATTCAATGTATTCAATACTCTGTTTTTATTTATGTTTTACACAACTTCATTGGAATTGGGGTTGTAGTTTAAAATTGTCTTGCTGCAATAATCAAGGTGTTCCCTGAAAAAGGTCATTTGGATGGCAACATATGTTGCTCCAAAAACTGTATAAATTGTTTAGCATTAATAGTGCCTTCACAGATTCCTTTACCTGTGCATTAATACACCCCCATCTCGGATGCTGGCTTTTGAGCTGTGGGGTGAAAGCAAGCCAGGTGGTCCCTCTCCTTTTTAGCCCGCAGGACGTGACATCCATGATTTCCAAAAAGAATTTCAAGTTTTGATTTGCTGAATGACAGGACACTTTTCGACTTTGTCTCAGTCCAAATGAGCTCATGCACAGAGTTTTTGATGCCCCGAATATCATGGCCAATATTAATTTTGGGCCTTGTTTCAGCATACAGAGATTTCTCTGGATTCCCTGAATCCTTATAATGATATTATATACTGTAGATTTCATAGAGTGGTGAACTCCTTCCCATCTTCTGAAAAACTCAGCCTCTCTCGGGTGCTCTTTTTATAGCCAAACATGTTACTGCCCTGTTGCCAATTAATGTAATTAGTTGCTTCTTTATCATTACACAACTTTACCAGTGTTTTATTTCTCCATTCAGGGAATTACTTATGGCCAAATGATCGAGCTATTAAATGGCTTACTGCAGTTTCCTCAAACATTTACGTTTACTCAACTTACCAGGTTTTACAGTAAAAAATCTTTACATTTGTCCTGTTTTGTCACTTTTTTATTTTAAAACAAAGAAAATAAAGTCAGAAGTGCAAAATCCTTCACTGTGTAATGAATGTAATGGCTTTAAATACTTAATAACAGTACAGACTGGATTTGTAGGAGATAAAAATCAACTTGAAAGTTAATCATTCACTTTCAAATAGTTTTTTCTCACTATTTCCTCAGAAGATTTCTCACCTAGTGGGGCAGCAGGCCACCTCTCTCGCTCTCCACCCCCAGGAGAGCTGCCTGCAGGCTGGGAGTGAACAGGCGGAGTGCGAGGGCGCTGATGGAGCTGTCAGGACAGCAAAGAGGGCAGAGGAGCCAAATTAGCCTCATGGGACACTGGCAGCTCCTTTGGTCAGAAAATTCTCCTCAGCAGAGGGTGGATGACCTGTTCTAATGCATTTCATAACCTAATGCACCGAGGGATTCCATTTTAAAGCGATAGTTTGGCCAAAGGATCAAATGAACACAATTTTCACAATCAGCCAAGAAGCCATTTGCTGACATTTGCTGCTTTAGGTTTAGCTCTGAGCTACAAGGCTAATGTTGCTAATAAGTAATGGAAGCTTATACCAAACCAATTAGCATCATGCTAACTGTGTGACTAAATCAGTTGACGACATTGGGTAATTTATCATGAGATCTTTACCTTTGCAGTCATTAGGTGTGTAATGATTTGGTTCTTGACTTTACATTTTTTGGGGGGTGGGGGGGGGGTGGTTAATAGTTTCACTTATGAAAACTGAGTTATGTCACATTAGTAATGTAATGAGAGCTCACTGGCAGTGGGTTGGGGTTGGGAAGGAAGGGGTATCATGGTTATCCCTAGAACAGAGGTAATTTACATATATCAGTAAAAATTAATTATAACTGTTTTTGGTGTGTAAACCAACAAAAACAGACGCTTTCTAAGCTGCTTATCCTCCTGGGTTGCTATTTTAGTCCAGCTCATCACAGGCCAGAATTACAGACAAATGCATTCACACCCAGGGTGTGAAAGATTTAGTAGCTCCAGTTCGCAGTACTGCATGTCATGGACTGTGGGAGGAAACCCTCTGCCATCCAGTCCACACAGAAAGAACTCTAGTTGCTCGACCAGGGAAACAAACCCTTCTTGACAGTATCACCCACTGTGCCACTGCGCCGCCAAAAACATCATTATTTTTACACAATTTTTTTAGTGTTGGGCAAGATGCCTCTTTTTTTTGGGCTGATTCTGGAGAGATTTTTTGAGAGGTTCTGGTTTTAAGCACAAAAGTTCTTGAGCACAGTACTGATAAACAAACAAACAAACAAAAAAGTTTCAAATTAATTTCTTTACTTTAGCATTCAACTATTTTTTTCTCATTGCTTTTACTTGAATATTACTATTACTTTTACTTTGTTAGTTGTATTTCTATTGTATTTTTATATATCACTGAAACCTTGTATGTAAATTTTTCAGTTTTTGACATAATTTTAAAAAATTCCTGTTATTCTTTAAATTGTCTGTTAATTTGATGATTTCAAAATTACATAGAAAAAAATTCTGGTTCCATTGACTTGCATAAAATAGGTTTTTAGCTTCTCCTGTAAAGTTACTTTTTTGGAGATACAAGGTTTGTTCCAAAAGCAGCGATATACTCTTATTTTATGCCTTTTACTTCTGCAACTTATTTGTTCTCTTTATCTTCGGTTACCTTTTCTCTCTTCTTCTTCTTCTTCTTCTTCATCAAAAAATGAAGACAAGAACCAAACCAAATTTTTGGCTCAAAAATCAAGACCTGAACTAAACCATGGATTTGGAGAATCATTACTACAATCTAATTTAATGCCTACAAAGGTAAAGATCTTGTGCTAAATTACCCAGTGTGGTCAACTGATCACATGTAGTCATGCAGTCAGCACTATGCTAATTGGTGGAGTATAAGATTCCATATGGAACAGCTTTTTTCCCATCATGATAAGGTTAATAAACTATTCTGTTATTATGGTCTGTTTATAATATTTCCAGCCTTGTTACTGTGTAATTTATCATGATTTTCCTGCAATTCTTATGTACTGTATATGTATTATATTGTATGTGTAACACTCTGACAGGGTAGTGAGATACAATGCAGAGAACCTTTAATGTAGAAAAATCCACAGAGCAAAAATCAGAGTACAGATAGGCAAAGAGTGAAAAAAACTGAAAATACCAAAATACAGGATAACGGCTCAATAAAGTCACTGAGAGTGGAAATACCTTGCAAGGAGGCAGAGTGAGAGTCCTGGTTATAAAGGGTGGCTGATGAGCAGATTGTAGGCAGGTGTGTGAGTGTGGGAGGAGTCAGCTCTCAATATTTCGGAGAAGCTGATCTCCGAATGAAGGAGCGGCCAGTAGGTGTGACAGTATGTTTATGTGTATTGTACCACAACAGAGTTAAGATCCATCTTGATGCAAAGGACACAATTCCCAACCACTTGTCAAGTGACAATAAAATAATCATAATTAGTCAGTCAATCAAAGTTTAGCTCCAGTGTTAAAATGAAAGAAGCAGCCTTCACATCCCAAATATGTCTTGGCTGTTCGGCTAAAGGGGGAAAACTGCAAATTTGTTTCCATAGTTTACCAAACTATCACTTTCAGCATCGTCTGGGTCTCTAACCGCCTCCCTTAGCAGCGCCGCGAAATCAAAGCGATGCTGCAAGAGGTCACCCATGCGAGAAACACAAATACAACATCCACTGAGGTTATTACACCTCCTGGATGTTATTATACCTCCTTCATCAGGTCATCGAGGCCTCGAAAGATTAATAATGTATCCATAGAAACAGGAAATCAGTACTGCGCAGCTTGTGCGCAAATCTGACCATCTTATCCTCAAGCACCCGCATTACACACTATCAAAGCAATAATGCACCTCAAACGCCTGCGTCGCCCTTAAACTTTTAAAGCCATGCATTATTCATAACACCCCAATGCGTGATAATGCATTCACACACACTTGTTGTCGGGGCAGGATGAGCTAATTTTGAATATTGCATATTCGAAGCCCTGGACGAGCACGCTGAGGACAGTATGAGTGAAATAAAGCTCAACAGGGCTCAAACGGTGTCCCGCTTTTTTGTTGTTGGTGATTCATCTAACATGCTGGTGTGATTTTTAGACATTTATTTATTTATTTGTTTATTTATTTATTTATTTTCCATTCAGCATATTAAAAAAATGATAAAAAAGAATGACTTCAGCATTATTATTGTTGTTAGAGCATAAATGTAAGTCCATTGGTAGAGGAAAATGAAGTACCCCCCTTAAGAGCAGGGACAGTCAGGGAAGGTAGGCAGCTGACTCAGGCCTCCAGAATCTAAGGACTCCCTGAAAATATAACAATTTTTATTCAGAAATGTATATACTTTGTCACCCTGGTCTGCATTTAGGAGCCCTTTAGTTCTACACTGTAGTCCATCTGTTTTTCTGCATACTTTGTTACATTGTTTTTCAATGCTCTGGACCCCCACAGAGCAGGTACTATTTGGGTGGTGGGTCAATCCCAGCACTGCAGTTAGACTGACGTGGTGGTGGTGTGTTAGTGTGTGTTGCACTGGACTGAGTGGATCAGACACTGCAGAGCTGCTGGAGTTTCTAAACACCTCAGTGTCACTGCTGGGCAGAGAATAGTTCATCAACCAAAAATATCCAGCCAACAGCGTCCTGTGTGCAGCTTCTTGTAACCACTGATGACAGGTCTAGAGAATGATCAACACAAACTTTACATCTACAAGATAGACCAACAAGGTAGGAGTGTCTAATAGAGTGGACAGTGGGCAACACACACTGACACACCACCACCACCACGTCAGTGTCACTGTAGTGCTTAGAATCATCAAAATAATACCTGGTCTGTGGATGTCCTGACCACTGAAGAACAGGGTAACAAAGTATGTAGAGAAACAGATGGACTACAGTCTGTAACTGTAGAACTACAGACTGCTCCTATATGGACAGCAGAGCTGAGAAACTGGACAATGAGTGTGTTTGTGTATATATATATATGTGTGTGTGCGTGTGTGTGTGTGTGTGTGTGTGTGTGTGTGTGTGTGTGTGTGTGTGTGTGTGAGTGTGTGTGTGTGTGTACAGGGTTACATAATGCAAGTGTTAATGTTAGTACAGATACACTATATTTCCAAAAGTATATGCTCGTCTGCCTTCACAAGCATATGAACTTGAGTGAAATATTGTCTTTGCATATATATATACATAACACATCCATCACAGAGAAAACACTTAAATATTACATTGTTTCTGCAGATGTTACTGCACAGTTTCTCATTGTCACACATTTGGTAAGTTTATTTATGAAGTCTTGCAGATTTTTTATTGTGATATGATCTCTCTCTCTCTCTCTCTCTCTCTCTCTCTCTCTCTCTTACTCTCTCTGTGTCCCCCATGTTTAAAGTCTGTTACAGACACTGATGCTGATTTATAATAAAGATACTGTGACTGTATCTCAGTAGTGGTTTGTTGCATGCCTAAATTGTATGATGATGATGATGATGATGATGGTGGTTATCATATAAGACTGTATTCATACAGAACTTACAAGCAGTTAACAAACTATGGAGGATAAGAAGCCCACAGGCTTATTTCCACTGTGGTCCTCATAAAAGATGACAGTTTGTAATTAGCAGAAACAGTGAGTGAAAATCACTATAAAGTAATAGCGATTCACAATGTCACATACACTATATTGCCAAAAGTATTTGCTCATCTGCTTTCACATGCATATGAAATTGATTGAGTTCCCATTCTTAATCAATAGGGTTTAATATGATGTTGGCCCACCTTTTGCAGCTATAACAGCTTCAAATCTTTCCACAAGGTTTAGGAGTGTGTTTATGGAAATTTTTGACCATTCTTCCAGAAGCACATTTGTGAGGTCAGACACTGATGTTGGACGAGAAGGCCTGGCTTGCAGTCTCTGCTCTAATTCATCCCAAAGGTGTTCTACTGGGTTGAGATCAGGACCCGTCCATCTCTTCCACACCAAACTTGCTAATCCATGTCTTTGTGGACCTTGCTTTGTGGCAGCGCTTTACACAACTGCATTCGACACTTTGCATTGCGCTTGGTGAGGTAAGGCTTGGATGCAGCTGCTCAGCCTTGGAAACTCATTCCATGAAGCTCTCTATGCTATTCTTGAGCTAATCTGAAGGCCACATGAAGTTTGGAGGTCTGTAGTGATCGACTCTGCAGGAAGTTGGTGACCTCTGCACACTATGCGCATCAGCATCCATCGACCCTGCTCTGTAATTTTACGTGGCCTACCACTTCGTGGCTGAGTTGCTGTCGTTCGTTTGGATCACTTCCACTTTGTTATAATACCACTGACAGATGACTGTGGAATATTTAGTATTGAGGAAATTTCACAACTGGACTGGACAGTTGGCATCCTATCACGGTACCATGCTGGAATTCACTGAGCTCCTGAGAGTGACCCACTCTTTCACTAATGTCTGTAGAAGCAGTCTGCATGACTAGGTGCTTGGTTTTATACACCTGTGGCCATAGAAGTGTTTGGAACACGTGAATTCAATTATTTGGATGGGTGAGTGAATACTGTTGGAAATATAGTGTAGCTCCAGTTTTGGGCTAATTACTTAAATAAAATAATCTATTATATTTTATAAAAAAAAATGTATTTTTGTATTTGTATTGTCTTTTGAAAAATATATCCCCATTTTGAATTTGATGCCCTGGATGGCAGTATATGTTGCCAAAATGCTTATCTATCTTTCAGCATTAATGGTGCCTACATGTACTTCTAAACCATCATGAACACTGGCTTTTGAACTGTGCGCTGATAACCAGCTGAGTGGTCTTTAGCCCAGAGTACACAGTGTCCATGATTTCCATTAAGATTTTTAAATGTTGATTTGTCTGACCACTAGACACTTTTGTACTTGCCCTCAGTCCTTTTTAAATGAGCTCAATTTCCATGTTACTGATGTGTTGCCAGTTAACCACCAGGTGTTTTTTTAGTATTACACAACTTTACCAGGCTTTTGTTGCCCCCATCCCAACTTTTTTAGAATATGTTGTTGGCATCAAATTCAATATATAAAATTTCTCAGTTTCAACACTTGATATGTTGTCTTTACTTTATATGTTGTACTATTTTAAATGACATATAGGGTTTAAATCATCTACACATTGCATTTTGCACAGCATCCCAACTTTTTTGGAAATGGTGTTGTACATCGTAATGATTCCATTTCATTTTAATAAATACATTTTTTCTCAATAATAATATATTTATTCCAGTTATATTAATTATACAATATTATGCAAACTCATTGAGAGATATTATTATGATTATGTTACTATTGTTACAACATAAATAACTATTATTATTAAATCAGAGCAATAGCATATATTTAAGTAGTCAGTTGTATATATGATAGAACAGATCAGGTATAAATGTTTTCAAAGAATCTGTAAACACACTTCCAAAGTTGGTTGATAATTTTCTGAAGTAGTCAAACACATTCAATGATTTTGAGGTCTGGACTCTGGGGTGGTCTGGCCATTGTTCAGCTTCTTTGTTTGATGTGTCTGTCACCCGTTCAGACCCATAGCACTGAGTTGTTTGCTGAATATGATACGAACAATTAAAATGAAAAATAAAAGTGTATCCATTCCACAGGCATGAATAAATTCAAAACAGACAGCATAGTTTGAATGTAAAGGCTGAATGGACTGGTGAATGAACCATAGGCTTTGAAACTTTAACAATGTTTTGAACCTCTTTTCTTTAAAAAAGAAGGACAATTGGGTTTTTTATTATTTAAACATCTCTGCAAACCCAGAGTCATGCAAACTGTTGCCTCAAGGCTGAACACTTCAGTACATGCTTTATGGGAATTGCAGTGTTACTGTTTGTAAGCAGCCAAGTTGGCAGGCCAGATCCTTTTGACGGCCAAATTATGCCCCCTTTAGGGCCAAATCCTGATCCTGAGCCTTGAGCTGGACACATATGCTCTACAGCAAGATCTGTTTCAGCCTTGTATGTGTTTTTCCGGTTAACGGTGACACAAGAGGAATTAGGTCATAGCCAGGACAGCCAAACCACGCACTGCCTAAAGAACTAAAAAATACATTTCCTTACTCCAGACTGGCTTTAACCCTTAATAATGTGGAGTTATAACTCTTGACCACAAACAAATGACCACAAAACCTTCTGTGAATTTAACCAACACTTTTACTGGCTCTCCTAATGAGAAGCTCATTTTTCAGCTACCAAGTGTTGGATGTCAGGCTGATGTCATGCCGCCTGCCAAGGATGTCTCCTCTACTGGCTCCGTTTTGCTTGCTGGCTCACTTAAGTCAATGAACTGTCTTGAAGACTCCCCTTCCCTTGGTCCAGTGGGAGATCACATGACTCCTGCATCATCATCATCAGCAACTGATAGACATTCATTCCAACAATCCACCTCACCAGAGTTCTGAGTCTACACATCTGTTTTCTATTATTTGTAATCAGTTAGTTTGTATATGAGCCCAGGCTTTAGTTTAGCAATTTGCAAGGTATTGCCAACAATTCCCATTGCGTACTGAGTCCTTGTCTGTAAGCCTGATCTGTGTCTGACCTTTGTTTTTTTTTTTTTTGTTTTTTTTTTTACTTTGTCTCTTCATGTTTGCCTGTTTGGTTTGATTGCTGGGCATTATTGATCTCTTGGGTTTTTTTTTTGTTTTTTTTTTGTTATTACTTATTTTTAACTGGGACTGGTTACTGGATTCTCTCTGGATGTCCCTTTTGTTTTGGTTATCATGCTCCGGGTTTTGACTCTGGCCTTTTCTGACCATGATCTTTGTGAAACTCCAAAGCTTTCCAGTAAAGAACAACCTTGTCCTTTAATCTTCCAGCATCTGATCTGTTTGACCTCCTGAGAGCTGAAGAGAGGAAAGCTGAGGAGCTCTGTTTCAATTCGACAACTTTAGATGCCTATTGACTGTGTTTAGTCTCTGAGTGATGAATTTTATGGCATTGTTTGTTCGTTGATGCTCTTTGATTCCAAAATTCTAATAAGGGGCAGAATAAAATAGAGGTAGTTTGTTTTATATTCACTTTCTATTTAAAAATCTGGCCTTAGTCCTGACTCTGACTTCACTACTATAAGGTCTTGGTCTTGACTCAATCTCAATGTGCCCCAGTCTCGGTCTTGATTCAGATTCTTCTTAACTAAAACACTATAGTAGAGTATTTCCTTATGAACCCAAAGCAAAAAACACCTTTAAAAAGTTGTAATAAATGTTAGTTGTCTGTGAATTTGGTACTATGCCCTTTTATAGTTAAAAATGTGCAAAATGTGTCAAAATGTCAAAGCAAATGTCTACTTCATTGTATAAAGCCATCAAAGGTAAGACATACATTTGAACACCCCAGGTGAAGTTACTTGTGTACATAAACAGTAATTGTCCACTAAAGTGTGCAGAAGTGTGTTCTCTGTAGAGGATGTGTTAGCTAGTTTTCAAAATCAACAAAATGTTAAATTTGACAAGGGGTCCCTAAATTTTACATCAGCTCTATGTGGTCCGTGAACATTTTTCATGCATGCTGTAAAATAATACTTGAAACAAGTAAAATGATAATGATCTGCCAATAGCTTCATGTACTCACTTCCTTGTACTTGTACTAGGTTCCAAATTTACTGGCTGAGTCAAAGCAACATGCACATTGCAGTGTGAACTGAAGACTGAGTGGTGAGCAGCATGTAAGCACGTATTAAGTAGGGTGCCCACAGCTGCTACCTTCACTCACCTTAACTGTCTTAATTACTCAGTCCAGGCTCTCCGCCCCTCCTATCAGCCAGAGTTGGCCTAGCAGGTTGCCTGGATATTATAAATATATCCTTTAAAAAATTAATTAGAGATGACTTATTTCAACAACACTTGTACTTTTTTACTTCAAGTATATTTCAGAGCAATTACTTGTATACTTTTACAAAAAGTATATGTGAATATGCTATAAAATATGTCAGTACTTTTACTTAAGTAAGGCTCTTGTGTACTTTTGCCACCTCTGATGCTGCACGTTGCAGTTATGAAATCTTAATGCTAAAATGGAACTGAGTAATCATGTAGAGCACTTTACTTACATACTTAAATAGAAGGAAACATATTAGCATGTGAAAATATTCAGATAGTACATAAAAAGTATAGGAAAGTGTGTACATGAAGCTAGTGACTGTCTTCCTCTGCTGATTAAACACACTCACTCATGCCTACTGTACACTCACAGTTCTCTTCCAGCTGAATTCATGGCCTGATTCTCTCTTCAGAAGTCTCTTTTTAACAGGTCTCTTAGTCCGGCCCAGAGTATGCAGTCAGACAGTCGGCTAAAATGTGTGAGTTGATATGTATTTTCCCTCAGTGTAAATACAGAAAAAACGCCGACCCACTTCTACCCAAGGGTGAAATTGTCTATTCGTAATTTCCATTACAACATTGGCCTGAAAAATGATTTTATCATCTGAGGGGAGAGAATTTATATTTCTCTCTTTCTCTCTCTTTCGCTCTCTCTCTCATTCTGATAGTGTGTGTTTGATGAAGTGTCTCCTTTCGGCTGATTTAAGCTCTGAAAGCTGAAAGTGCTCTGAATGTTTTTGTTTTTTGTTTCATTCATTTTCTCATTTCTTTTCAACGTCTGTCAGTGCATGAATACAGTGAGTCAAACAGCTCTTTACCTCACATACTTTCATCTCTCTTTGTCTCTCTCTCTTTCTCTTTCTCTCTCACTCTGTCTCTTTCTGTGTCTCTATCCAGTTCTCTCTCTGTCTCCAGCTTTCTCTCTCTCTTGTACTCTCTCTCTCTGTGTCTGTCTTTCTTCTTTCTTCTCTCATTTTCTTTTGTTTTTGACTTTCTTACTCCCTCTTTCTTGTCTTCCTTTCTATCTTTCTCTCTGCCTCCCTCTCTTTCACTCCCTCTCTCTAGCTTTCTCTGTCTCTCTTTTGCTCTTTTTCTGTCTCTCTTTTACTGTCTTTAATTTCTATCTCTCTCGCTCCTTTTCTTTCCCTCCCTCTCTCTGTATCTTCTTTTTTCTTTTATTCTCATTTATTTTGCTCTAGCTTATTCTCTCTCTTCTTTCTCTTCCTCTCCCTCTAATTGTATATCTCCCTCTCCAGCTTTCTCTCTTTTCTCTCCCTGTCTATTTCTCTCTCACACTTTTGTTTCCCTCTGTTTTTACTTTCTTCTCTCTTTCTTTTGTTTCCTTCACTTTATTCCTTCATCATTTTTCCTCTCATCCTCTCTCCCCTCTCAATCTGTATCGCTCTACCACTCTTTTACTGTTTTCAATTTCTATCTCTCTTCCTGTCATTTTTTTCTCGTTTGTCTTTTTCTTTCTCTCTCTCTCTCTCTCTTTTAACTCTGGGGCAATTGTGGGCTAAAGGTTAGGGTTAGGGAACTGGCCCTGACTCCCAGAAGGTTGCCGGTTTGATTGCAAGAGCCAACAGTACATGACTGAGGTGTCCTTGAGCAAGGCACCTAACCCCAACTGCTCCCTGGGCACTGTGGATAGGGCTGCCCACCGCTCCAGGCAAGTGTGCTCACTGCCCCCTAGTGTGTGTGTGCTCACTAGTGTGTATGTGGTGTTTTACTTCATGGATGGGTTAAATGCAGTGGTGAAATTTCCCTGTTGTGGGACTAATAAGAGTCACTTAATCTAAAAATATATATTTATTCATCTCTATTCATTTCTTTGTCTCTATTGTCTTTCTCTCTCAGTGTCTCTTATTATCTCTCTCTCTCTCTCTGTTTAAAGCAGTACACTGTTAGAAATAAAGGTACCATGCACGTACATGAATCGTTCATCATGGAACAAACAATGTACATGTACCCTCAAAGGTGCTCCAACTGTGTACCTTAAATAAGTTTCTCCTAGTGGATAAGAAGACATTTGTATCTTTTTATAAACTAATGTTTTAAAACAGAGCAATAAAAGAGACCGACTGAAGTTCACAAGCACAAAAGTCATTTCTCCAGAGATCCACAGTTCTTACCGGCAATAACAAAGACATGCTCTGATTTTATTTGAGTGATTTCTCTTTCGTAGCTCATTGTCAAAGTAAAACAAATATGTAAAATGTTGACTATAAATGTGATTAGTTATGCAGTTACATAGTCATTTCAATAACAGCACAACAACATTAAAAGTTAAGGGCAAAAAAAAGTAGCATTATTATTTAATCTGTAATCATGTTACATTTTAATGGTGGTTATTATGTTCCAAATTAGGTTAAATGTTCATTTAAACTGGACACCTGAAGAAAAGCAATTCCAAACTTTTGAGCAGTGATTCCAAACTTTTAAATGGCAATTCTAAGCTTTTGAGCAGTGATTTCAAACTTAATAATGGCAATTTCAAACTTTTGAGCAGTGATTGTAGAATTTTAATAGTAATTCCAAACTTTTGAGTAGTGATTCCACACTTTAGAATGACAATTCCAAACCTTTGAGCAGTGATTTCAGAATTTTTTATGGTAATGTAAAACTTTTTAATGACAATTCTGAACATTTTAATGTAAACTCCAATGACCTGAATGGCAATTTCAAATTTTGAATGCTCATATACAGACAAAACAATCACAAAGAATTACTTTCTCTAAAAAAAAGAAAAAGAAAAAAAACACTTTGTTTCTATGTATGTGTGAAAGAGCTGTGATAATGGAAGCTGTGGATTGTGGGATTGATGTGTAGATGAATTATTGATTAACATTGTGCTTTTTTTAATTTATAGTCAAGACAGAAAATTACACAGAAGCCTCAATAACTATATTATAATACATAGAACAATTTAGAATTTTATTGTTGAGTGTATCACTCTTAACATTCATTACAGCTTACATTCCTTTCAGGAGACTCACTTTCAATTTCTCAAAGAAATCTGCAGACACACCTCTAAAGGTGTGTCTCCTTTCTCCAGGTACATGTTTCTAATAAAGTGGCCAGTCAGTATAAGTACTAGGTAGGTGTTTCTAACAAAATGGCCAGTGAGCAAATGTACGAGGTGAGTGTTTCTAATAAAGTGGCCAATGAGTGGAAGAACAAGGTAGGTGCTTCATGCCAACTCACAGTGTTCCAGAGTTAATGTACTATTTGGCTGCATCTTGAGTCATAAAATGAATCAAAATCATAAATCATAAAATGTCATAAAATGAACGAAGTCTACACAAAAACCGGAAAATCTGTTTTGTGCTCAAGATTCCTGTTTTTATGGCATCTGATATTAAAATCTAAAGTGTTTGTTCATATTTTTCTGAAACCCAGCACTACTGGGAATGGTGATATTGCATTATATTTCAAAGAGCCACTGTTTCAGCTGGCTGGCAGTAGAACTGACCTGCCATGTGTGCAAAGCTCCTATAATCAAAACTGGAAGCTCAAACAATGACGGTCTTTGGAGTTAGTGGGCCCAGGAATCCCCCCATACCCGATACTTCTTTGTATCATTGTTTCAAAGTCAGCCAGGGAAGCTCTGAATCTGTCATCAGCCTTTTGAATCCTGCGGATGCCAGCACCTCGTAAAACTGACATACAATACTAATGCTTGGTGTCTAAAGTTTGCTTCTTTAGTTTTTAGTGCTGGACCTACAGAATTAATGGAAGATTTAATCACATACCTGCCTCAAACTGTGTGCAGTGTTTAAGTCTATCTCTAATAGACCTCGTTTACACCTGCTCGCTTCATGTTACGAAAATCAGGTTTGTATGCTGATAACCGTGTGCGTCCTATATGATCATCTTCCTCATAGACACGGATTATGCACCCAGTGATGTACTGCATGGAGAGGAATTTTAGTTGTACTGGGAGGGGTTTTGTTTATACTGGTAGGAATTTTGGTTGTACTAGGAGGGGTTTTTGTTGTAGTTTTGGGGGTTTTGATTGTATTGGGGGCGTTTTGTTATATTGAGAGAAGTTTTGATTCTACTGAGAGGATTTTAAAATCAGTAAGGACCAGTTAGAGAAAATTTCCTCAAGTAAAGGTCTGGAACAACATAATGTCTAACTTGCATCATGATTCGGAGCCATATACTGCATACTAGCCTAGTAGTTATATCAACATCTTATGTAGTCAACAACAGAATGTCAAATCAAATAAAGTACAATTCAGTGATATTTCAACAACATGTTTCTAATGAAGTGGCCAATGAGTGGAAGTACAAGGTACGTGCTTCAAGCCAACTCAGTGTTCCAGAGTTAATGTACTATTGGGCTGCATATTGATTCATAAAGTGAATCAAAAGTCTACACAAAAACCGGAAAATCTGTTTTGTGCTCGAGATTCCTGTTTTTATGGCATCTGATATTAAAATCTAAAGTGTTTGTTCATATTTTTCTGAAACCCAGCACTACTGGGAATGGTGATATTGCATTATATTTCAATGAGCCACCGTTTCAGCTGGCTGGCAGTAGAACTGACCTGCCATGTGTGCAAAGCTCATATAATCAAAACTGGAAGCTCAAACAATGACGGTCCTTGGAGTTAGTGGGCACAGGAATCCCCCCATACCCGATACTTCTTTGTATCATTGTTTCAAAGACAGCCAGGGAAGCTCTGAATCTGTCATCAGCCTTTTGAATGACTGTTCAGTCTCCATCTGCATCGCAGGATGCCAGCACCTCGTAAAACCGACACACAATACTCATGCTTGGTGTCTAAAATTTGCTTCTTTAGTTTTTAGTGCTGGAGCTACAAGGCTAATGCAGCTAACAAGTAATGGAAGATGTAATCACATATCTGCCTCAAACTTTGTGGAGTGTTTAAGTCTAAACTAAACTAACCAGTTAACTCGTTTACATCTGGTCACTTCAAGTGACGAAAATCAGGTTTGTTTGCTGATAACCGTGTGTGTCCTATATGATCATCTTCCTCATAGACACGGATTATGCACCTAGTGATGTACTGCAGGAATTTTGGCTGTACTGGTTGAACTGGGATGACTTCTGCTTGTACAGGGAGACGTATTGGTTGTACTCAGAAGGGTTTTGGTTGCACTGGCAGGGCTTTTGTTTGTACTGGGTGGAATTCTGCTTGCACTGGGAGGGGCTGTTTTGGTTGTAGTTGGAGGGGTTTTGGTTGTCCTCTGAGGGGTTTTGGTTGTACTAGGAGGGGTTTTGGTTGGACTGGGAAAGGTTTTGGTTGGACTGGGAAGGGTTTTGGCCATACTGGGAACCCTTCCCAGTACAACTGAAACTTTTCCCAGTACAACCAAAACCCCTCCCAGTAGAAGCAGACCCCTCTCAGTGCAACCAAAACACCTTTCAGTACAACCACAAAGATTCCATTTAAAAGTTTACTGTTTAAAAAACACAGCTTAGAAAGTTGGCAAGGGTTAACTAAAGGAGAGAACACAGCAAGTGACACTCATGTGTGTGTGACGTTTATGTATAAATATGGCTGTGTGGTTGGCAAAGCAAAGAGTATTAATTGTTGTAGCTGTTCATCCTCTGGATTTGTATTAAGCCTATTTCATTTTATAACATATACAGGGTACCTTAATTTGATGTAAACTATAGTTACAGTGCTGTTGAGTAAACTTGCACTGTAAACCCAACAGCACCTTAATCCATGCTGAATATTCACCGCCCTCTAACAGTGTTTTGGGGCTTTTTAGGTGTATGAAGCTCAGAAGTGATTCATATATGAATGAATTTAGCAGGCATCTTTGAGACTATTTTGTTTCTGCTGATGCTTACGTGCTAAACTCAGAAGAGCTAAAGTGGTTAAGTGGGAGCTAAAGTGGTTTCAGTCTTTATCAGTGCAGACTGAATAAAACCGGCCGAACACCAAACGACTTTTTTTCCACTATCACAGACATTTTCCAGTATTGGATAAAATCATCAGTGTTTTGCTCTAATTATGCACTCACATCATCTTGACTGTTTGGTGTTAAGTGGTCAGGAGAGCTGTCTTAACCCTTTAAATAGTCAGGGCCCACCAGCAGGGACAAGATTTTATTACATACATCGATAACCTATAGATTTTCCCTCTTGCACATTCTCTTGCCCTTATGACACGTTGTCTTTAAATGTGAAAGGGTGTCAGACTTCAGTCTTTTAAAAGTCTTTTCAGAGTCTTTTCAATATCTTCTAGTGTATGGTTAAGTTTTTTGCTGCTCAAGACAGCTAGCTAACCAGCACATTTATCACAAGTTATCAGCAAAGTGCAGAAATGTACAATTATAATAAAACAGATTTGGTGAGTAGGCCAAGTAGCCTAACTAACCCACATTGTCTTTAGATGTGAGAGGGTGTCAAACTTTAGTCTTTTAAAAGTCTTTTTAAAGTATTTTAGTGAATGGTTAGCATAAGTTTCATATTGCGCAGCACAGCTAGCTAATGCTAACCATAGATTTTCCCTCTTGCACATTCTCTTGCCCTTGATTCCTCAGAGCAGCAAGTTGTGTGTGTGTGTATGTTGATTTGTTGTAGCATCAAGACAAGAAAAAGCCTGACTTAAGACTCATCCTGACCACCTCACACTAAACCAGGGGTCTTTAATTAAAATTCAGTAAGGCCCAGTTAGAGAAAATTTCCTCAAGCAGAGGTCCGGAACATCATAATGTCTAACTTGCATTGTGGCTCAGAGCTATTTACTGTATACTAGTCTAGTAGTTATATTAACATTTTATGTAGTCAACAACAGAATGTCAAATAAAAAAAAATAAAAAATACAATTCAGTAATATTTCAACATTTATTGTCACTTTTCTCTTTTTTGATCATGCCAAGTGAAATATCTTCCCTCTGACTCACTTTCATCTCCAACACCTTGTCCCTCTGTTGTATGTGCGTTCCTAACATGAGTCTCAGTGCTCATCATAATGCACACATCTGATTGGCTGAGTGTGATATTTACAATGCATGCTTTTGATCTGTGAGTCTCCCGGGCCGCTAAACTGGTAACGTGATGACTAGAAATTATGGTCTGATTAAAATAGCACCACCCCATCAAAATGAAATAATTATCCATAGATTATTGGTTATGGGTCCAGGTCCGCATAGGACAGCGTCTGGGTCCGGACTCTGACCGCGGTCCACCTATTAGTGACCTCTGCACTAAACAATCAGATGACATGAGTGTGACACATCTCTAGAAAGACCCTCATGATTTTATTATGACTTTGAAAGTTGGAAGACAGTGAAATTGCTTGAAAAGTTGTTGGGTGTGAGGTCGGCATTACCCGAATAGTGACCCTGCAAGATCCTCAGTCTTTGCAAAACTGTGTAACTTATGACACGTTGTCTTTAAATGTGTGGTTGGATGTGGTAGTGGTTGGATAGTGTAGTGGGTAACAGCTTTGCCTTCTACACTGTAGACTGGGGTTCAATACCCCGCTGGGTAAAACACTGTACACTATACCAATAAGAGTCCTTGGGCAAGACTCCTAACACTGCCTTCGCCTACCTGTGTAACAATAATCAAATTGTAAGTCGCTCTGGATAAGAGCGTCAGCCAAATGCCGTAAATGTGAAAGGGTGTCAGACTTCAGTCTTTTCAGAGTCTTTTCAATATCTTCTAGTGTATGGTTTCTTGCTGCTCAAGACAGCTAGCTAACCAGCACATTTATCACAAGTTATCAGCAAAGTGCAAAAATGTACAATTATAATAAAACAGATTTGGTGAAAAGGCCAAGTAGCACATGAACTTGTTGAGGAAACTTAACAGTGTCTTTGTGAGGAGGGATTTTTAGAGCTGGTCTACAGGAGTCTGGCTGAGAGTGTTTTGACATATTATATACATACTTGGTCTGGCTAAAAATAAGACCAAGCTGTTGAGGATTGTGAATATGGAAAATCATACAGAATATGGAAAATAATACAGAAACTACAAACACAGTTATGTGACATAGATTTGTTTGGTAGTAGGAAGAAAGCCCAGCAAACTGTGGGGGATCTTGTTCATCATTTGTTTGTCAAATTCAATTTGCTCCCTTATAGAAAGCATAATAGGGAACCTCAGACCACAAAAATAGTTTTAAGCATTTGTTTATGCCTTATGACTTTCTCTAATGAACACTTAAGTCACTTACGGTTTTGATAAAAATGTAGTTTGGTATAAGTGTAATTCTGTTAAGTGGTGTATTTGAAGCTGGTTTGGTGTGTTTCTGTGTGTTGTGCTTTGTAGTAGTATGTACACTTAAAAGGGTTCTTCTATTGTTACGATGTCAAGCTTTCTTTACAAAAAAAAACTTCGAATAACCCTTGAAAATAGTTTTACAGAGTGTATAAACTGCACTGTACACAGACTTATTCATATCCTATGATCTTAAAAATGATGGTTCTTCAATTGTTTGTTAGTAAAGAAAATGATTCTTCATAGAACCATGATCACTTTTGCATAATTAAAGAGTTCTTTGCGGTGTGAAAGGGTTCTTCAGAATCTGCTGTGGATGGTTCTATAAGGAACTTTTTTGAAAAGAGTTTTTTTTTAAATATAGCACGTAAAAAGGTTTTTCTGTTGTTACAACCTCGAGTGTTCTATTGGTTAAATACAACAGTTAAATAAATAAAGTAAGAAATGAAAAAATTGGGCCGTGGACGTGTCACTTAATATGTTTTAGTGTTCACAGTTCCTTCCGCCAAATTCCTTAACGAGCAGCTCATTGCTACGTCAGAGTAACAAGCTCCACTTACTTGCTCCACAGCCGGCAGTTCGTTCTCCAGCTCCTTACACTGAATTCCCAAACTGTCATCGCTGCTGAGCAGCTTTCAGCTTTTTTTTTTTTTTTTTTATTGCGCCAGTTTTATGGCTCAATCCGATTTGGTCAGTTTGCTTAGCAATGGTGTCTTAGCGGAGTGATACAATGTTTGTGAAAAACCCATAATGTTATGGCGAAATACCAGCATAGTTAGAACGCTTCTCAACCAATCAGCTTGTGTGGCTGGAACTAACTCTTGTATAAAAAAAAGATATAATCACTATTTTCTTCATTACTTGCATTAATGCTAGCTGAGTTGTGTTTATCACTGAAGCTTCGTGGCTAGGCTTGTAGTCAGGATTAGACACCACAGGGATTCACAATGGCTGCATATATTTGAGTATTCACTGCCTCCAAGTAGTATTCAACCCCCTGTCGATTTTGCAAATTCAACAAGTTGCAAATAAGTTAGAGCCTTCAAACTTTGATCAAGAGTAGCATTTATTAACAGATGCCTAAATATTTCAAAGAAAAAACATAAGTTGCTTGATTGCATTAGAATACATTTTTCAACCCCTAGGTTTAATATTCTGTGGAATAACCCTTGTTTGCAATTACAGCTATTAGTCATTTTTATAAGAATTGATCAGGCCGGCAGAGGTCTCTGGAGTAATCTTGGCCCGCCCCCCCATGCAGATCTTCTCCAACTTGTCAAGGTTCTTTGGGAATCTTTTGTGGACCTTGATCTTGAGCTCCTTCCACAAGTTTTCAATTGGGTTAAGGAGGCTGACTTCATTTGGGTTCAGGAGACTGACTAGGCCACTGCAAACACCTTGATGTTTTCCCTCTTGAACCAGGCCTTGGTTTTCTTGGCTGTGTGCTTGGGGTCGTTGTCCTGTTGGGAGACGAAATGATGACCCATCTTAAGATTTTTGATGGAAGAGTGGAGGTTTTTGCCCAAAATCTCCAGGAAGGCTGTGTTATCCATCTTTCTGTGGATGCAGAACAGATGGCCAGTCCCCTTGGCTGAGAAGCAGCCCCACAGCATGATGCTGCCACCACCACGCTTGACTGTAGGGATGGTATTCTTGGGGTCGTATGCAGTGCCATCCTCTCGCCAAATGCCCTGGGTGTGGCATCAAAGACCTCGATCTCGGTCTCTTCAGACCAGAGAACATTGAATCAGTCTGCCTCAGAGTCCTCCAAGTGATTATGAGCAAACTTTACACAGGCCTTGACATGATGCTTTGAAAGTACAGGTACCTTACGGGCTCGCCTGGAAGGGAGACCATTGTGGTGAAGTACGTTACTTATGGTATTTATTGAAACCAGTGTACCCACCACCATGAGATCTCCCCAGAGCTCCTTCCTTGTTGTACTTGGCTCAGCTTTGACTGTTCGGAGAAGTCTGGCTTCAGCACGGGAGGAAACTTTGAGTTTAACAGTAGTTCCATAAGCCTTCCACTTCCGGATGATGCCCCCAACAGTGGACACAAGTAGGCCAAACTCCTTGGAAAGGGTTTTGTACCCCTTGCCAGCCTTTTGACCCATCACGATTTTGTCTCTGATGGCCTTGGAATGCTCCTTAGTCTTTCCCATGTTGACCATATATGAGTGCTGTTCACTTGATTGGGGAGGAGCTTTCATAGTCAGAAAAGGCAGGAAAAAACAGATAATTAATCCAAGCATGTGAAGCTCATTGTTCTTAATACCTCAATTACATCTTAATACTTGAGGGAACCAAACAGAATTCTGGTGGTGTAAGTGGTTGAATAATAATTGACCCTCTAGCAAACTTTGCAAAAATTAAAAAAATGAATAAACAGAGGAATAACATTCTTTTTTTGCTACAGTCCACATTTCACAATGCTAAGTTAACTCCAAATGTGTAAACCTGCATAATCTGCAGGGGGTTGAAAACTACTTGGAGGCATTGTATGTTGTTAGTTACATTAGCCTCAAAGCTCAGCAGAGGTGGGAACAATTCACTACGCTGCAAGTAACAAGCAAGTCTCAAGTCTTGACCTTCGAGTCCTGAGTCAAGTCCTAAGTCAAGTCAGTCAGGTCTTGGTTCAAGTCCATCAGTACAGACAAGTCTCAAGTCCAATCTCAAGTCTCAATCTTCACGTCCTAAACAAATTACATATACACATATATACATATACACATGCACACACATACACGCGCACACTCACACACACACGCACACGCACACACACACACACGCATATATTTATATATATATAATTTTCTAGGGTTCTATGTAGCAAAAAGGGTTCTGCTATCATTGCAAGCTTGACATGATCACCATAGAAGAACCCTTTTGGGTGCGATATAGAGCCATTTTTAAAAAAAGGATCTCTGTAGAACCTTAAACAGAACATTTTCCATCAATTTCAAGAACCTTTTCATAATGCAAAGAACCCCACACTCTTAAATAAGACTTTTAAGGGTTCTTTCGTAAAGCAAATGGTTCTGCTGCTGTTATAAGCTTGACACGTCACAATAACAGGACTCTGTCTGGTGCTATATAAAACCATGTAGAAGAAACATCTTTGCAAAGATTGTACCATGTCTGAACTGATCGACTCTCTCTGGGAGGAGGGAGAAGTGATGTGAATGAGATTTTTGAGTGAACTATCCCTTTAACCCTTGCCTGGCCCCTCTGTGTGTGGAAGTTGGAGGAGGTTGGGAATAAGGGCCGGAGAGACGGAGCGGAGTTTAAACGGCTGCCAGTTCAGCTGTTGCTTTATCATAAATCTGCCTTTGCTCGCATTTTGCCTGGAGACTATTTGCATTAATGGGGCAGCAGAGGGGGCCGGGTGCTCTGAGGAAACAGCACGGCCGGTTAATCAGTCAGCTGCAGCAAGGTGTGTGTGTGTGTGTGTGTGTGTGTGCGTGTGTGTGTGTGTGCATGTGTTGCCTCTCGGAGGGAAAGGAGCGCTCCAGCTGAATCCGAATCACCAGCGGCTAATGAAATGATCATTATTGTGAGTAAAGTCCAGTGATTCACTGTAAGAGGCTCTGCTGGAGAGAGAGAGCGAGAGAGAGATGCCTTTACACTCACAGAGAGAGAGAGAGAGAGAGAGAGAGAGAGAGAGAGAGAGAGAGATGCGACTTTAAACTCAGATAGAGGGAGAGAGAGAGAGAGAGAGAGAGAGAGAGACGCCTTTAAACTCAGATAGAGGGAGAGAGAGAGAGAGAGAGAGAGAGAGAGAGAGACGCCTTTAAACTCAGATGGAGGGAGAGAGAGAGAGAGAGAGAGAGAGAGAGAGAGAGAGAGACGCCTTTAAACTCAGATAGAGGGAGAGAGAGAGAGAGAGAGGGAGAGAGAGATGCCTTTAAACTCAGATAGAGGGAGAGAGAGAGAGAGAGAGAGAGAGAGGGGCAGAGTTG
This sequence comes from Pygocentrus nattereri, assembly GCF_015220715.1. Taxonomy (NCBI): domain Eukaryota; kingdom Metazoa; phylum Chordata; class Actinopteri; order Characiformes; family Serrasalmidae; genus Pygocentrus; species Pygocentrus nattereri. Next base: position 25,312,619 of record NC_051219.1, on the reverse strand, counting down.
TTTCTTTTTGTTTTTCTCAAATCTCAAAGTTTCTCTTTTTTTTCTCTTATTCTCTCTATCTATTTTACTTCCTTTCTTTTTCTCTCCCTCTTTTCTCTCTTTCTATTTCACCTTCACCTTCTTTCTGTATCTTAACTTCTCTCTCTCTCCCACCCTCTCCCTATCTTGTCCTCGCTCTCTCTTTATCTCTGTCTCCCTCATTTTCTATCTCTCTATCTCATTCTCTCTTCATCTTTTTCTTTTTGCTCTCTTTCAATCTCTTTCAATTTTTCAATTTTGCTCATCTTGTTCTCTCTCTCTCTTTCTCCACTTTGCCTTTCCTTTTTTGCTGCCTGGCTTCCATGTCCCTCTCTCTTTTCTCTCTATGACTCTTTCTCTTTCTCTCTCATTTCTCTGTCTCTGTCTCTCCCTTTCTCCTTCCCTCTGTATCTTGCATTTTTTGCTGTCTTTCTTTCCCTCTATCTTATCTGTCTCTCTCTATATTGCTCTCTGTCTCTGCCCGCGCGCTCTCTCTGTATCTTTAAGTGGGATGTTCTGCAGTAGGAGGGGTTGAGTGTGAGTGTGTGTGCGAGGGAGAGGGAGAGAGAGAGGGAGAGAGAGAGAGAGAGAGAGAGTGTGCGGTTGGTTGCTCTGTGTGTGCGCGCGCGCGTGTATGTGTGCGTGCGCGCGCGTATGAGCGTGGCTTCGCCTCTCTCCGCTTTCTCCACCTGCAGTTTGTGCGCGAGACACTCCGCGCACAGAGGAGCGTGGCAGAGGAGCTTTACGGCGCGAGCGAGCGAAAAACGGAGCGCGAGAGAAGCGCAGAGCGAGAGAGGAGAAAGAGACGCAGAGACGGAGAGAGGAAGAGAGGAGGGACGGATAGAGGAGCGGAGAGGAGAGGAGCACGCTCCCGGAGGAGAGAAGCTTTCAAAACCTGAGTGAGCCGCGCGCAGGGTGTGTGTAGTTTGATTACTGGAGAGGATGAGCTCGAGCTTTTTCCTCCGCTTCTTCGGCTCCATCCTGCTGGTAAGTTGCTCTTCTCCTCCGTCGCCTTTCACTCCACCCGCAAACACTTTTGCAGGGAGAACGGACGCCAATGTTTGTCGCGCGAGCTCCTTCTTCCTCTGCACTTGGACGTGGACTTGCGCTGAGACGAGGAACGAGAAACGGCGTTTCTGTTGCAGTTTTTTTTCCAGCTTTGCTGCTGATTATCGCCTCATGACGTAAAACGAGGTGGAAGCTGTTTGTAATTTGAATGTTAGCCAAACTGAAAGCCCCCGGCTCGCGCTGCTCTGCCCATGCTTTCCCATGCTGGGCATAAATAAGTGCTGATTTTGTGATTTTTGCGCATTGGAGCCGGACTCTCTCCAACACGGGAGCTTCCTCTGACCCCCTTCTGCAGAAACTGGGTGTGCAAAAATGGGGAAAAAATGGCACATTTAATGCCTTTTCTACACAGTGATTGACCATTGGTGGTGACGTGTGGCAGGCAAACTGTGCAATGTTGGGAATAAATGTGGAAAATGAACAGTTCATTCTTTTTTTCTGCAGAATGTGGGAAGTTAGTGGTGCTGATGACTCGTGCGTTGCTCTGTATTACTGACAAAGTGCAATGTTGGAACAAATGGGGGGAAATAACGTTTGAAAACATTTGATGCTGCAGAGCTGCTCTTTTAGCATGTGAATATAGAAAGTTGGTGGCTTATTTGGGATGCAGAGTGGACAGTGCTGGCAATATTGACCGTTACATGTTTTTTTCTTCTGCATCTGAATGTGAGAAGTTGGTGATATTGATGGTTTGTGCATTGGTACAGTGCAATGTTCAAAAAGAAATAGAGAAAATGACATTTTAGCGTATAGAATTCTATAGGATTGCTCCCTAAACGTGTGAATATTGTATTTTCTGTGAGATTTTGGTACACAGAGTGCACAATGTTTGGATAAATGGGGGGAAATAAACATTCTGTGCTTATATCTGCAGAATGCGAGTAGTTATTGATGCTGGGGGTTCATGCATGGCTCTGTAGAACAGCCCAAGTGTGTAATGTTGAATAAAATGCTAATAAATTCACATGTAATGTTCTTTTTGTCTATTTTTGGGCAAGTTGGTGGTATTGGGAGTTTGTATGGCTGTGCGTGGCATGCAGAGTATGCAGTGATGGAAAGCATCAGGGATAATTCATTTAATGCTCTTTTTTGTAGATGGGTGGAATGCTGGAGGTGCTGCATGGCAAGGAAAAGTATGCAATGCAATAAAAATGAAAGGAAATGACATTTAACCTTATTTTTGGTGGTGTCAGGGGCTCAGAGTAACGTTCAAAGTGAGCAGTATTGTATAAAATGAAGAAAATAACATGTAAGAACAATCAAAGATGCTTGGTTCTGTATTTGAATATAGAAGTTATACAGTTTTGGCATGGAAAAGTGGACCCTGTGGGAATAATTAGGACAAAAAGAAACAATTGATGGTCCTTTCTGCAGAATGTGAGGATGTAGGGGTGTTGGGGGCTCGTGTATGGCTCTGTAGAACGGCCAAAGTGTGCTGTGTTGGAAAAAATGTACATTTAATGTTCTTTTTGTTGGTGTTGGGGATTTGTGAGTGGCTGCATATGCCACGCAGAGCCAGAAATGATGGAAAATATGGAAAAAGAGATGAAACTGGATACACTTTCCTGCCAAATGTTGGAAGTCGGTGTTGTTGGAGAGCCGTACATGTTTGTGTAGCCCAGGCAAAGTGAGCTTTGTTGGGAAAAAAAATAGAAAACAGTCCAATTTAATGACGTCTAATGCTGTAGAGTTGCTTTTTTCGGATGAGTTTTCTTTAATGAGGGGTGTTCATGGATGTGAAAGGAGGCGATGTTTACAACAGTGAAAAAAATGGGGAAAGTCACATTTTATGCGCTTTTCTCACAATCTTGGGATGCTGATGTTGTTTGGGGTCACAGCTATGTATTTATTTATTACTAACATCACGTGTAATGCTGTAGGTTTGCTGTGAATATGGTGAGATGGTCTTTATGGAATTTGCACATTGATGGCAGAAAGTGCCAAAGTAGGACTGTGGAAATCTGAGTGAGAGATGTTCAGAGATTTCAATTTTATGTGTGAATTTAATCATGAAAAGACATCATTGGTGTGAATTGAATCATTTTAGGGCATTATTAGTGTGAATTTATTTATTATAAGGCATTATTAGTGTGAATTTATTTATTATTCCTGTGACTTTTTTATCAGACGGCATTATTAGTGTGAAAGTGTTCATTATAAGGCTTTTCTGATAGCAATTTAATCATTATAGGACATTATTATATAACAAATTATATTTGTTCATTAAAGGGCATTATTAGAATAAACTAAATCATTATAACATTATTAGTGTGAATTAATTCCTCATAAGACTTTTCTGATGTTAATTAACTCATTATAAGACATTTGTAGAGCAAACTGAATCATTACAAGACATTATTAGAGTATATTTAAGTATTATAAAGCATTTTTAGAGCAAACTAAATCATTATAATGCATTATTAGTGTGAATTTGTTCATTGTAAGACATCATTAGGGTGAATTTAATCACTTAGTCATTTAGTGTTGCTGTAATGACTACAAGGCATTATATGGTTTGAATGAAATCATTATAAGGCATTATTACTGTTAAAGTAATCATTATAAGGCATAATTGGAGTGAGTCAAGTTATAATAGTATTAGTGTGAATTTAGTTACTATAAGGCACTGTTGGTGTGAATTTAGTTAATATAGGGCATTGTTGGCGTGAATTTAGTTAATATAGGGCATTGTTGGCATGAATTTAGTTAATATAGGGCATTGTTGGTGTGAATTCACAAATTAAGAGGCATTTCTGTTATGAATTTAATCATCATTTTTTGGTGCAAATAGTTAGATGTAAGTAATTATTGTTGTGAGTTTCATTACAACACATAATTGGTATGAGTTTATTCATTATAAGGCATCATTGGTGTGAATTTCATTGTGAAAAGATATTAGTGGTCTTACGTGAATCACTATAAGGCATTATTAATGTATACCGAATCACTGTTTTAAAAGTTAAGAATGTTTCTTTTTTCTACTGTTTAGTTACTGTTATAGAGATTCGAGATTAGTGAGATCCTGCTGGTGTAGGTTTCCTCTCTTTCAGCAATTAACACAAATACAGTTTCAGACCTGCCAGAGCCCTATGTGGGGATTTTTCAGAAAGCTTAATCTGGCTTTATAGTGACCATTGGATTTTATTATTTATCGTTCAGTATTTGTAAGTAATTGCTACTCATGATTAGTGCACTTTTCTAAGAAATTACACACACACACACACACACACACACACACACATAATAAACAAAGAGGGTTTTGGATGATAAAGTTCAGTGGTCACTGTGGAGATGATGAGTGTTTTTAATTTTAAAATCAAAATTTAATATTAAAATAATATTTAAGATGTTTTTTGTTGTTATTGTTATAGCTAGATACAGCTATAGATAATACAGTACAGCCCAAAGTACACCATAAAAGACACTACATAGTCATTTGTCAGTTGTCACATAGTCATTTGTCAATTATTCCATGTATCTATTTTTCTGTCTGTCTCTAGCTCTCTCTCTTTTTCTCTTTCCCTGTAGACACTGTATCTCTTTCTATCTTAATTTTAATTTATTGTAATACTGTAGAACTTTTATTATTGAAGCTTGCAGTAAAACAGCCCTGCTGTTACATCATATTACATCACATTATCAGCCACACACACTGCACAGAACTTTATTTATTTATTTACTTACTTATTTATGTATTTTGAAGTTTGGCTTCTTTTCTTGTGCAAGTAACAGAAACACATGCCCACACGCTCACACATATACACACACTATACTGTGAGGTCATACTAACTCTAACCCTGAGCACAACCTTCACTTTAACCTGGGTAACTGAAAGTTGATCTTTCTGCTCTTTTTGATTTTGTTGTAAAATTGTTGCCTGTTTTGGTGAAAACAGAGCAGCAGCTAAATGTCCTCAGTTAACAGAACTGTCCTTTTTTTCATTTGGTCCTCATTATATCATTGTAAGGCACCTTCGTGTTTCTCAGAGGAGTGTATGCTGTTCACATTGTTCTGCTGTCAGCTTCAGTGTACTGTACTGTAGCCCCCTGAACATCAGTATAACCCCGCGTATACAGAGAGAGAGAGAGAGAGAGAGAGAGTTTTGTGCGTCTAATTGTGCGTCTGTCTCCCTGATTCTCTGTCTGTCTGTCTGTCTGTCTGTCTGTCTGTCTGTCTGTCTGTCTGTCTGTCTGTCTGTCTGTGTAACGGGGAGCGAGGAGGCGGACGCATACGCTGAGATAAGCGAGATTTATTACGGGCAAATCCAGGGTCGTAGTCAGAACAGTCCAGGGTCAATGAGCCGACACGGACAGATCGAGGGTAAGACATGACCAGAATCAACACAAACGAAGACCAGGTACAAAGACACGATACAAAGGTACAATGATACAAAGATACAAAGACTGGCAAACGGAAGGGGCAAACATAGGGCTTAAATACACGGAACAATGAGGGACAGGTGATAACAATCAGGGGCGGAGTTACAAGACCAAAACATGAGCACATGGACAGGACTGGGAGGAGCCAACCGTGACAGAACCCCCCCCCAAAGGCACGCACACCGGGCGTGCCACACAGAACAAAACAACCCAACAAAAAAGCGAAACCCAGAGAAAGACAAAACTAAACTAAACAGGCACAGACACCGAAGCCAGAGCAGAGGCAGAAACGGGCACAGGGGCAGGAACAGAAGGCACCGGAACAGAAGGCACCGGAACAGAAGGCACAGGAACAGAAGGCACAGGAACAGAAGGCACAGGAACAGGAACAGAACCACAAGGCACAGGAACAGAACCACAAGGCACAGGAACAGACACAGACGGAGACACACAAGACACAGGAACAGACGAAACAGAACGAGGACAAAAAACGGAGGGAGGACGAGGAGGCACACCAAAAAACGACGCCGACCGAGAGACGACCGGAGACACAGGACGAGGAAAACAAGAACGAACAACAGACCACGCAAAAGACAGGGGAACAGGCACCAGGACAGACACGGGAACGGACACGGGCACGGAAACAGAAACAGGAACAGAAACAAAAGGAGACACAGGAACGGGAACCACAACAGGAACGGGAACCGAGACAGACACAACAGTAGGGAACAGGACAAAACCAGGGACTGAACAGGGCAGAAACAAGGGAACGGAAACAGACACAGAAGGCCCAGGGGGAACAGACACAGACGAGGGCGGGATGGGTGGGAACAAAGGGGATGTAATGTCCACGGAGGCAGGCGGGCCTGCTACGACGTCCGCGGAGGCAGGCGCGGGGCCTGCTGCGACGTCCGCGGAGGCAGGCGCGGGGCCTGCTGCGACGTCCGCGGAGGCAGGCGCGGGGCCTGCTGCGACGTCCGCGGAGGCAGGCGCGGGGCCTGCTGCGACGTCCGCGGAGGCAGGCGCGGGGCCTGCTGCGACGTCCGCGGAGGCAGGCGGGCCTGCTACGACGTCCGCGGCGACTGGCGGCGGGTCCGGAGGCGCGGCGACTGGCGGCGGGTCCGGAGGCGCGGCGACTGGCGGCGGGTCCGGAGGCGCGGCGACTGGCGGCGGGTCCGGAGGCGCGGCGACTGGCGGCGGGTCCGGAGGCGCAGGCTTGCCGCGGGGTGCGGCCACGGGATCAGAAGTGCCGCGGGGTGCGGCCACGGGATCAGAAGTGCCGCGGGGTGCGGCCACGGGATCAGGAGTGCCGCGGGGTGCGGCCACGGGATCAGGAGTGCCGCGGGGTGCGGCCACGGGATTGGGCTTTCGGGCTGGGGACCTCTGCTCCAACCTGGAGGAACACACAGATACTGGACCCACTCGGCCGTTCCCAAAGCTCACTCGAGCGATTGGCAGCTCGCAGTGACGCTTGCGAACGAGCCGAGTACCAAAAAACGGGTCATCTGAATGCTCCTGCCGTCTGACACCGTCTTGCACTGCAGGTCGCTCCTCCCTGCAGTGGTGCTCAAGACGGGCAGACCCAAGGCGCTTACCTGAGCTCTCGTCGCCCGGACACAAGGCGGGAAGGCCCTCCGCTTTCTTGCGGGACCGACGAGACGCTCGTGTTCCCTCAGCGCCAGGGGATTTGCTGTCTCCGGCTTGGTGGCGTTGGGACACGGCGAACTCGGGCTGCTTTGAAACAGCCGGAGTTTCGTCCCAACGGAACAACCACATGCCGGAGTCTCGCTTACCTGCTGCGTCCTGTGGTGGCCAGTCTTTCTGTAACGGGGAGCGAGGAGGCGGACGCATACGCTGAGATAAGCGAGATTTATTACGGGCAAATCCAGGGTCGTAGTCAGAACAGTCCAGGGTCAATGAGCCGACACGGACAGATCGAGGGTAAGACATGACCAGAATCAACACAAACGAAGACCAGGTACAAAGACACGATACAAAGGTACAATGATACAAAGATACAAAGACTGGCAAACGGAAGGGGCAAACACAGGGCTTAAATACACGGAACAATGAGGGACAGGTGATAACAATCAGGGGCGGAGTTACAAGACCAAAACATGAGCACATGGACAGGACTGGGAGGAGCCAACCGTGACAGTCTGTTTGTTGTTTTTTATTTTTTACTGAATTTGAAAGTGTCTTAAAATCTCGCATTCTTTTTCTCAAGTTTCAAGTTCAGGTTCAGGATGGCTTTATTATGATGACTGTATCTAGTATCAGTACTAAGCATAATAACAACAATAACAATCACAGCATCAGCATCATGTATAATAGAGGTGTGTGATATGGCAAGTTATAAAATCATGATGCTTCAGGAAATTTTCACAATATGATGTGTCACAATATTATTTTTTTCAGACATTCAATCAACTGGAACTAAGAAAAAAACACTAGTGCTTCATTTTACAAAATACTGTTAAAATTGTGAGAACAATGATTTTATTATATTTGTCATACTGCGTTGAACTAAACACAGTTAATCAGGACTGATTTTGATCTCTTTATAATGAAACATGTTCTACTTCTGACGTGTTCCACAATATGTTCAGAAAAGCACAATCTGCTGTATTGAGATATAATTTATCACAATAATGGTATATATTTTCATATTTTCCAGGCGTAATGTGTGACGCTGTGTTCTCTGTGTGTTGTAGGGGACATATGTGGAGCTGCAGGTGAAAGCGGACTGTAAGCCTGGATTTTCTCAGAGTTTATACACCCTGCGCCTTTCAGTGGACCTGCTGCAGGACCACACCGGCGGTTGGCTTAAAGGTAAGTCAGTGTGGCTGTAATGGGTGCTGTTTTATTGCTTTAATGGGCCTGTTGTTTTTCTTTAATGGAGGCTGTTTTTCTGACTACTTGAAAACTCTCTCTTCACTGAGAGTGTGAAAAGAGACTCGTGTGTCGGACTCCGTCCTTGCATACAGACATTGAGTACTTGATCACTGCTGTTGTCTCACTTTCTGAAACAGAAGCCAGACGCTGCCGCCTGGAGCAGTGTGGGTGTTCTTTGTCAAGGGTTCTCCATTTCTACACTTTTATATGAGAACGATATGCCTAAATGTTGGAAAAGAAGTGTTTACTGTATTTGGGAAATAGGGCTGAATGATTTGGGATAAATATAATTGCAATTTTTCTGATTAATATTGCATCTGCGATGTAATTGCGATGAATTGAGATTCAAACTTGCTGTTTTTTACCAAGATAACCAGAGCATCCACTTTCTCTGGCTTGAGGCTTGACCCCTTAGTGTAGCCAGAAAGCAAGTAATTTGTGGTTGTGATGTCACAACACAAGGAGCTTTGGTTGCCTCTGATTGGTATAACTCTACAGGCAATACATTCTTTAAAAAAGATGGTGCTTCAAGGGTTCTTTGGTAGGAAAATGGTTAATCAAACTCAAAGACACTTTGTATATTTACATAGTTCTTTGTATCATGAAAAAAACCTTTTACAAAAAAGTTCTATATTTCACTGTCTAGACAGCACATTCTCCATCAATCTGAAGAACTTTTTCATGATGCAAGAATCCTTTAATCATACAAAGTGTTCATAGTTCTTTATATAGAACACATTTTTTACTAAAGAGCCAGCCTTTTTTAAGAGTGTATATAAATCTGTGTTATTGCCTTAAATTTCCCTTCAAAACTTTTTTAACGACGTAGTCTATGATAAAAAAAAATTACAGCTCTTGCGATTTGAAAATTTCAACCCTTTGTTCTGATTTCGATATAAAAATGATTGATCTTTCAGCTCTTTTGAACAAGTAGGTTCATCATAGAGCTGGGCGATATGACTATCATCTATTATTATGAAAAATGGCCTCAGAGTTTGCTTTTCTATGCATATCATAGATATCAACAGTGCTTAAAAACCACTTACCAGCTGCTTCTTTGATAACAGAGAGCGTCATTAGTCCTGGTTAATTGGGTTTAGTGCAGCACAGTGTGTGAAATGGTAAATAGAAATCATTGGACTCATAATTTGTAATAGTATTTTTTTTTATTGTTGCCTGTTTTGGTGAAAACAGAGTAGCAGCTAAATGTCCTCAGTTAACAGAACTGTTCTGTTATTTTTTCATTTGATCCTCATTATATCATTATAAGGCACCTACATTATGGTATATTGTGCATTGCATATATATTTTTGCCATATCGCCCAGCTCTACTTTTTTGATAAAATGTGAAAAACAGCGATGGACCAGATATTTGCAGGACACGTGTGGACATAGTGGAATGAAAGTCACATGTTTGCCGCTGTGTCTTATCAGAACGGGATGGAGTTCATTGAACTACAAATGATAAGTTTACATATAAACACATATTATTGTGTTGTTTACTTATTATTAGAAGCTCATTCAACTCAGAATTTTACTTATTTTTCAGTTTAAGATATTGAATCTTTTTTGAAGTTTAATATCAGATCAAAATAAAATACACCACATCTGCTAGTCTGGCATCAGGGATATGGGAAGGTGGGCTGCTGGGGGGCTTCAGCACCTCTAGATTTCAGGACTGTTTGACTGAGAGTATAAAAAGACCTTTAAAGCGATGTCAACCTAATAAAGAGCTGTGTATTGTTTGAAATGAATGGTGTTAATAGGGTGTTTGTCCCTTTTTGCTGCAGCAATAGCCTCTGCTTCTCCATTAGATGTTGGAACATTGCTGTGAGGATTGATTGAGCATTAGTGAGGTCAGGTATTGATGTTGGATGACTCCAGCTTATCCCAAAGGTATTGGATGGAGCTCCATCACTCCAGAGAACGGAGTTCTGGGGGGCTTTATACCCCTCGACCACACTTGGCTTTTTGCATAGTAACCTTCGACAGCATCAGGGTGCCCCATTCTACTGGTCAGTGTACATTGTCATAATGGGCACCTTAAAGTAGCTGTATTCACTCATTAGAAGGACTATCTGGATATTTTTGGAGACTTAGAGTTTGTAAGCTGTTCATTGAGCAAGTTGTTTCGTTGTCATTGTCTGTTATGAAGATATTTATTAGAATCATTAGATTTTCTTCTTCTCACCTGCAATTATGTCAGTTTCCTTTGTTCTTCTACTTCCCCTCACTTTGTTCTCATAGTCGCTGTAGCAATTATGCAATGTACCAACTTTGTTTGGTCGGCCAATAGAGCAGGAAATCTAATCGACACACAGCGCTAATCTCGCGCTAACGCTGCCAATCCACACTAATTGGAATCCTGCATTGATCTGCTTTGTTTTTTTTCTGTCCACTCTGCCTCGCTCTGTGTCTATTGAGAAGTGTATGCAGCTCAAAAGTTGAGTGTTGCTCTAGCTTTTTAAACGGTTTTTAATGCAAATTAGCATGTTTTCCCTGCTACTGTTCCATATTAAAGACTTTTAACCTGGTTTATTTCAATGAAACTCAATCAAACCGTTCAGGTGTTTAAATCACCATCAGACCAGCAGTGTTCTAGTATGAGCTTATAGTTTGGAGAGGAAAGCTGTCAAATCATTATTTAAAACTGCTATCAAAGATAAAAATACCCAAAATATTTACACAGAGCTGCTTTCTTCTTCTTCTTTTCACGGGCATGTAGCAGTGAGGAAATTCACACTTTAAAGAATGCAAGGTTACGTAAATTTTTGCCAAGCAGTGTGACTTTTTGATCTTCTTCAGTGAGCTTTGGCCACTTCTTCTTACTGTTGTCCTCTTTTAATATTTGACTACTTAAACTCTAAGAATGTGTATGTGGCTCCACACTTCAATCCCTCACTCTCATAATCACAGAGAGTACACAATAAAACAGAATAATTCATAGTAGGTAACAAAACAATTTAAAGTAGTTATTGAATAATTCATAGTAGTTACTGAATCATTAAAAGAAAATACTGAATAATTTATAGCGGATAATAAATAATTAAAAGTAGATGCTAAGCAATTAAAAATAGTTACTGAATAATTTATTGTAGATACTGAATCATTCAAAGTAGCTACTGAACACTTAAGAGTTGGTACTGAGTAAAATATTGTAGTTACCAGGGCTGAGCGATATTGTAAAACTACACAAAACCTGAAATTTTCCTCACATTACACATTTCATATCACAATATTTTGTTTTATTTCATTAAGAAAGAAAAGACAAAAAAGCCACAGCAGCACTGCATTTAAAAATACTGTCAAAAACTATGAATGAATTTCCTGATTAAACAATGATTTCTATTCAGCATTTGACATACTGCACTGCTTTAAATCCAGTTTAACAGGACTAATTATGCTCTTTTTTCTGATGAAACAGGCAGTTGTTCAGTGTTATTTCAGGACTGATAATATCCACCATATGCTCAGAAATACATATTGTGCCAGTATTTACCACAATAACAATAAAATACTGTCATACACTGTTAGAAGTAAATGTACTTGCAGGTACATTTTTCATTAATCAAGGTACAAACAATGTAAATGTGCCCTCAAAGGTACAATTGTGAACCTTATGTAAGTTTCTCCTAGTGGAAAAGTACATTTACACACCTTTTCATAACCTAATGTTTTAAAACAGAACAGTAACATAAAAAGCCTGGAGGCGAGACGGGCTGTGCGGAGTCAGTACATCTTAGAAAATATAATTTCAGTGGATTATGGTACAGTTATGTTCCCTGACTAGAAGTACTGAGACGTACCTTGGAGGGTACCACCCCACAGATAAGATGGCTACTGCCCCAGTGACACTTTCATGCTTTTATTTCTGAGACTGTATTGCCCACCCCTAGTAGCTACAAAGTAATTCACAGTAGTTATTAAATAAATTAAAGTAGTTACTGAATATTTCCTAGTAGATACTGAATGACTCATAGTAGTTGCTGAATAGTCCATAGTAGTTACTAACTAATTCTTAGCAGTTTTTTAATAATTCATCAAAGAACTGAATCGTTCATAGTTGTTATGAATCTCACAATTAATAACTGAACAATAAACCCAGTTGAAGTGTCTTGTATAACTGTATTGCATATTGTAAATCTAATAAACTTTAATAAACTTTCAAATGCCATTCAGACATTGCAGGACATTTGTGATGCTATGTAATCCTGGGTATACAGTTTAAAATGCACCACTATTGAGCTGGACTGTGTTGTAGCCAAACTAAACTGGGCAGGCTGGAAATGACAGAGACGAATTTGCCACCATGCGATGTTAGTTATGTAACATTTCGCATGCACACAAAACAAACATCATTTGAAAAAATACTGTGTTTTAAATATAGGTATTGTGATATAAACTGAGTCTGTTCTACAGTTTCTCATTAGGTTGAATGAATAACTGACTCTAAATGTAGGTATTGTGATATAAACTGAGTCTGTTCTACAGTTTCTCATTAGGTTGAATGAATAACTGACTCTAAATGTAGGTATTGTGGTATAAACTAAGTCTGTTCTACAGTTTCTCATTAGGTTGAATAAATAACTGACTCTAAATGTAGGTATTGTGGTATAAACTGAGTCTGTTCTACAGTTTATCATTAGGTTGAATAAATAACTGACTCTAAATGTAGGTATTGTGATATAAACTGAGTCTGTCCTACAGTTTCTCATTAGGTTGAATGAATAACTGGCTCTAAATGTAGGTATTGTGGTATAAACTGAGTCTGTTCTACAGTTTCTCATTAGGTTGAATAAATAACTGACTCTAAATGTAGGTATTGTGATATAAACTGAGTCTGTTCTACAGTTTCTCATTAGGTTGAATAAATAACTGACTCTAAATGTAGGTATTGTGGTATAAACTGAGTCTGTCCTACAGTTTCTCATTAGGTTGAATGAATAACTGACTCTAAATGTAGGTATTGTGGTATAAACTGAGTCTGTCCTACAGTTTCTCATTAGGTTGAATAAATAACTGACTCTAAATGTAGGTATTGTGGTATAAACTGAGTCTGTTCTACAGTTTCTCATTAGGTTGAATAAATAACTGACTCTAAATGTAGGTATTGTGATATAAACTGAGTCTGTTCTACAGTTTCTCATTAGGTTGAATAAATAACTGACTCTAAATGTAGGTATTGTGGTATAAACTGAGTCTGTCCTACAGTTTCTCATTAGGTTGAATGAATAACTGACTCTAAATGTAGGTATTGTGGTATAAACTGAGTCTGTCCTACAGTTTCTCATTAGGTTGAATAAATAACTGACTCTAAATGTAGGTATTGTGATATAAACTGAGTCTGTTCTACAGTTTCTCATTAGGTTGAATAAATAACTGACTCTAAATGTAGGTATTGTGATATAAACTGAGTCTGTTTTACATTATGTAAAGATTTTTCTGATGGTCTATAAAGCTGTTGCCGGAGAATAACACATTTATACATGCAAATGTCAGCTGAGCCAGTATATGTGTCATTTTTTGTAAAAAAATCATGTAAGCATGGTATGACATTGTTTGATTCCCTGTACCTAAAATCAAGTGGTCATTAAAACATAAATAAAGCATAGCTTAGCTTTTTAATGTAAATGGCAGTACGAAATAAATAGAAAACAAAATAACTGATAATCTACAAAAGGATGAATAATATATTTCGTTGGAGGGGCTCAACTACTGGCTCCAAGCTTTCATTCACCTCTAGCTGTATTGTCATGTGCGAGTGAATTGTTTCTTTAAAAGCAGATTTTGCTGCTCGGTTGTGTTTCACTGTTGAACTCTGAGCAGGTTGGAGGTAGGCTTGTGAGCGCGTTGGCGTTTTTTGGCAGCGGATGTGGCCTGAGGGGCTTTAGAGGGGATCCGTTTCAGCACTAGGCAAAGGCTGAGGGGCATTCTCAGAAGAAGTATGTGTGCGTGTGAAGGAGAATCGGCTTATTTGCGAGCATATGTGTTGTGCGTTTTTTTTTTGAGATGTTGGCTGAACCGTTGGGAGCAGTGAAGTTTCAGCCCAGCAGGGGGTGTCAACACAATCAGCAGCAATCATGCTGAACTATACTGATCTGTTTTTTTTTTTTTTCTTCTTTCTTAATTACAATGGTGGCCCTTTTTCATTGTAATCTCTCTGGTGTATTTCTTTAATTAGCTTTTTCCTCATAAGAAAGAGAAGAAAAGAGTCTTTGGGGGGAATGTTAGAATAAAGAGTAGTGTATCCTGACTACACATACATTAAATAACCCTGATTTTCACTAATTATATATATCATTACAACTTTATGCAGTTGCAGTGTTGCAGCATACAACCTTAATTAAATATCATCTTTTTATTTTTTAAATACTATAAAATGTTTAATTTGGTAACACTTGGTAATAAACAGTTATGCATGAATATTTTAAACTACAATCATCAATAATATTTTGTTGATAATGATTTAGTTATTTGATATTTATAAGTGAAATATAATACAGTTTTAAATATACGGCATTTAGATGCATAAAAAATTCATTGCATTTATAAAGGCATTACCTACCTTGTGTTTTAAATGATGAAGTTATTTACCTTCTAGCATCTTTTTCATGCATGAGCTTTCTTATAATGCTCAATTAATCATCAGTAATATACTTTTTAAAATATTAACTAGAAAGAGGACTTTTGCGGATGAAGTTTAAGTTGGCTGGGCAAAATCATTGCTATGGGATCCCAAATAGTTCCTATGGTGTTGCTAAGCTGTAGCTATGGAATCCCGGATGGTTGCAAAGGCATGACTAGGCCATTGCAGTGGTATCCCAGGTGGTTGCTAAGGTATGGGTAGGCTGTTGCTATGGAATCACAGAGTGGTTCCTTAGGTGTTGCTAGACCATTGCTATGGAATCCCAGGTGGCTGCTAAAGTGTTGCTAGGCCATTGCTGTGTTATTCCTGGCAGTTCCTAAAATGCAGATAGGATGTTCCTGTGGTATCGCAGCTAAGATGTTGCTAAGCCAATGCTATAGAATCCTAAGTGATTGCTAAGGTGTTGCTAGGCCATTGCTGTGTAATCCCAGGCGATTGCTAAGGTGTTGCTAGGCCATTGTTGTGTAATCCCAGCTGATTGCTAAAGTGTTGCTAGTCCAATACTATGGAATCCCAGGTGGTTGCAGAGCTGTTGTAAATCCATTGGGGTGGTATCCCAGGTGATTGCTTAGTTGTTGCTAGACCACTGCTATAGAGTCCCAGGTGATTGCTTAGGTGTTGCTAGGCCACTGCTATAGAGTTCCAGGTGGTTGCTAAAGTGTTGTTAGGCCATTGAGTTTGTTATCCCAGGTGGTTGCTAAGGTGTGGCTAGGCCACTGCTATGTTATGTCATGTGGTTGCTAAAGTATTTCATGGTTATTGCTATAGTATGCTAGGTTTTTACTTGCATATCACATGCACACAAGTACATGCACCTATATATGTTTCATGTTTCATCCATGAAAAATATTTTCAGTGTATTTGTGTGTCACTACATATATTTTAATTAATTTAAATGTTAACACATGTTAAGGCAGTGTTACCTTAACATCACCTTAGCAACAGTGATATATTCATCAGTTATCATTCACATTACTTTTTCTGTTTAATAGTCCCATGATGTGCTGATCTTTGTCTTGCACCTGCAGTGTGAACTGAACTGAATAGACTGGACATCTATTTTATTCTCATTTCTTAATCATGTGGACTGAAGAAACTCAGCAATTCCTGCTCTTATATCACCAGGCACATGGATTCAGGTTCAGTTTTTTAATATAATGTGAACAGAGTCAGTTTAGCATGATGAATTCTGCCTGAATGCTAACAAGCCACTGCTAAAGCTTTCATCCATTATTAGTAATGTCAGCATTTTTTGGTTTCAAGATGTAAGAGATCTAAACCACACATGCTCCGAAAGCCATTTAGAGCAGCTCCAGCCTTGTTTCTTGCTTATCTGACGTTTTTATGGCGTGTAAGTTAGCTTCCTCCGGTGTGTTATTGTTGAAGGAGCTTTACCAGAGGTCCAGACTGCGTCCAGCTCTGGGTCTGCAATATAAATTACTGTTCTGCTCACCAAAAACTGTATGCTTATGATATTTGAGACTGCTGCATCCAAAAGATTGTACTGGCCAAGAACTTGTGGTTCATTGTTATAATACCTTGTAGTATTTGGTTTTAGTATGCGGTAGTTGACAATGCAATTGGTCAATTAGGCAATGCAGTTATGTTTTTAGGTAAGCTACACCTTTGTTGGTTCTTGAAGGGTTCTTTAGTAATGATGATTGCTCTATATAGAAGCATGAATGTTCAAAAAACCCTTTGCATGATTAAATGGTTCTTTGCATGGTGAAATGGTTCTTCAGATTGATGAAGAATGTGTTTTATATGGTTCCAAAAAAGTTCTTCTATTGTAACATGCTTATCAATAGAAGAACCCTTTTCATGCTTTATATAACCTTTTTTAAAAAAAACATCTGCAGCACATTCACCATCAGTCTGATGAAACCTTTTAGAATAGAGGAACCCTTTTGGGTGCTACATAGAACCCTTTCCACAAAATATATGCTCTTAAAAAGATGGCTCTTCAAGGGCTATTTAGTGAAGAAAATTGTTTGTATAGCACCCAAAAGGGTTCTTCTATTGTTATGACATCAAGCTTGTAACTATAAAAGAACCCTTTTTGGTGCTGTGTAGAACCATTTTCAAAAAGGTTCTGTATAAAACTACCTACAGTGCATTCTGCATTAATCTGAAGAACCATTTGCAGACGGTATGCAAAAACCATTTATTCATGCAAAATGATCTTTGAGTGTTCATGGTTCTATATAGAACCATTTTTTCTATTAAACAACTCATATCATTTTTCTTGTGTTATACTATGTTGGGCTTTATATATCAAAAACATTCAGAACCCCATTTTCCAGCCTCTTTTTATTTCTTAGAATTAAACAGAATGTTGTTGTTATTGTGTCTTTAAATTATTAAGATATATTTAAATTATGTCTGTTCTGATCGGCTGCCTTGTATTGCATCACATTTAAAAACCATTTGGTTCCTTGTAACTTCAGCAAGAATGGGCAGGTTCAAACTGTTGTAGGCTGATTGGGTGAATATTTATATGTGCTGTTTTTTTGTGACCACAAAAACACAGAATTCAAAACAGGTTTGTTTCTATATATGGACTGTGTAGACTGGGGCTGATTGGTATACTTTGGAACTTTAATGATTTTTACATACTATGGATGGTCAGTTTTGGATCACTCCAACAGATCCCAAAGATATTGGATGGAGCTGCATCACTCCAGGGAACACAGTTCCTCTGCTCCCCTGTCTAGTTTGAGTTGTCTTTATGCCTCTTTAGCCCACTTAGTAGCATTAGACTGTTTCAGACCGTCTGTTCTATTGGTCAGTGCTTTTCTATGTAAATTATACAAGTAGGGGCACCTTAAAGTAGTTAAAGTCATTCAGGAGGACTGTCTATATGCTTTTGGACCTTTAATACTGCCCTTAAAGGGGAATTCCAATGATTTTTTTTACATTTTGATGTAATTATATGGTTAAGGTTTGCATTCAGAGTGGTTTGGTGTGAAATGCTCAACCTCTAAAAGTCCC
The DNA here is from genome assembly GCF_015220715.1 of Pygocentrus nattereri. Lineage (NCBI taxonomy): Eukaryota > Metazoa > Chordata > Actinopteri > Characiformes > Serrasalmidae > Pygocentrus > Pygocentrus nattereri. Next base: position 25,294,622 of record NC_051219.1, on the reverse strand, counting down.
CTCACAGAAAGTTATTACATGAAATGCTTACAAATAAATGGTAGTTTTGGGAAACAGCTTGGCTCAATTTTATTCTTTAATAAATAATAATAATAATAAATAAATAATTATAAATAATAAATAAATAATAAATAATTTAATAATAATTTAAGTCTATAATTGTCTTTTCTGAAACTTTAAATTTATTGAGTATAACACCAATTTGTTCTAACATAGGAAATTTATTAACATGAAGTATACTCTTACCATTATGGTTCCAGTATTGACCCTGGTTCCTATCACCACCACTGAAAAGAGTCTCTACAGTGAATGATTCTGTTTACATTTCATGCTCTGAATTATTCAGAAATAAATCCCCAAAGCTTTTTCTGCCCTATCCACCAATATCTGTGGGCCTACCTGTGCAGCTACATGGTGGGGCCCAAGTAGGTCTGGTCATGGAGCTGCACGGAGAGGCCCGGTAGTTTGATTTATGCTGGCGGAGGCCGAATGATTTATGGTTTGTAAAAAGGGACGACGCACAGGGGAAGGAGGAACCTCCAGAGTGGAAAAGCTTTAATAATAACAGTGTTTAACCCAGAAACATGAAGAGAGAGAAAGGGAGAGAGAGAGAGAGAGAGAGAGAGAGAGAGAGAGAGAGAGAGTGAGAGAGAGGCCCAGACAGAACTGGGGCTCAGGACACAGACATGGCTTTAGAGACGGTGTGGAGGAGTGGACGATAACTAGAGTGGACAGGCACGTGTGCATGTTCGAGGATGGGGAAAGTAAATAGGAGGGTTTGAGTAGAGTGAGGCTGTCAGGAAGTCATGTTAAGGAGATTTAGGTTTGTGTATTTGTCATTGTTTTTGTACATTTGCAGGATGAAAATGCTCCTGACTTTATAAATTTAGCATTTTACAAAAGCTCCATGTTTATTTCTTTTAAACTAACACAGCAAAACCATTTTTGGGTTTTGAAGTTTAGATTAGGCTTAGACTGAGAATAAATCTTATTACATATAGATGCAGTCCTCTTCCAAAGTCAAAGACCACCCTTTATCTATTTAATTTCAAGTCAAAAAGCACAAGTTGTTTTTTTTTTCAGGAGATATTTCAGAGAAGATTAAAATGTAGAAGAAAATTAAGTAAAAAAGACATGAGAGATTAGAAGCTACAGAGAAAATGGGACTCCTAAAAGCCACCTGGAAGACCTACCCCTATCAGACAAACAGTGAAAGCTTTGAGAGAGAGGAGAAAATCAAGCTGCTTCAGATCTGAAAACATCCACAGGTGTTTCTGTCCATCTTTCCACTGTAAGAAGACAACTCAGCGCTATGGGCCTGAAAGGATGTGTAGCTGTCAAGAAGAAGCTCACTGAAAAAAAGGAAATGGGCACATCAAACAAAGAAGCTGAACAATGGACTGACCACCCCAGAGCCCAGACCTCAACATCACTGAATGTGTTTGATTACTTCAGAAAATGAACAACCAGCTTCTAAGACTGAACTTTGAAAGTGTGTCTGCAGATTCTTTAAGAAACTGAAAGTGAGTCTCCTGAAAAGAATGGAAGCTGTAATAAAATAAAGCATGACACACTGAAAATGTACTTAAAAGCCATTTTGCCTGGAAATAAAATGAGTGAAGGGTGTTCTGTGACTAGAGGGGTGTGATGAGACGATTTAGAACTTTTTGCTCTGTGCGTGGTGCATGTTTTTAATCAGCATCCTGTTTCCTTCTTCCTTTCTCCTTCCCTTCATCCTTTAGTGTTTTCTCTGTCCGGTCAGACTGGAACAAGATACAACTCACCTGCTTTACATTAGGAATGGCTCCAAACGCACATGCAGCAGTAAGATAATACCAAGTCTGATATGAACGTTAGATTACAGGTGTACTACGGCAAAGCGCTCTGGTGTGAGGTTACTGTTTGGGTACACTCCATTACCTGGCAAAGCTGATCTAACAGAGAATTCACTCTCCAATTCTGCAAGTGGTTATTTTTGTTGGGTAGAGCTTCGCTGATACATTGTTTAACTGATACATTCAGCCAAAATGAACCCTTAGAAGCCACAGTTATCTCAAACAATGAAAGCGTTCCATTGAAACAGGCACTGATAAAATCTTTTTATGTAGGCTGATATCTGTTTAGGCTGATATCATGTGTGTGTGTATAGTGGAGATGTTATTTTTGCTACCGTCTTTCTTCCGGTAATGTTGAGATGGTTCCTAACTTTGAAGTGGATGCAGGAGCACCATGAAAGCTAATGGGTTTAAGCTAAATCTTTGTCAAATAAAAGAACATAATAGTGCAGTTTTGTAAAATCTGTGGTTGTAGTTTATTGTCATCTTTAATTTTACCACAACACTGTAATTAACCCTCTGGTTACATCAATTTCTTCTTTCTATGTATTTATGATAATCCAGCACAGAAATACAGTCCAAACATTTCCTGAATCTGTAGAGTCGCCCTTTCCATTCAGTCTTATCACAAGATCATACGTGACTCACAACTGGAGAACTAAATCTTAACCATTCCATTATGCAAGAATTGAAAAAAATCAGTGGAATAGCAATATAATGAAAAGGTAAATGTCCCCAATTCTTTGACAAGCACTGTCCGTCTTGACCTCAGTTTGACTTGGCTAGGTTTCCATGTGTAATAGCTGTAGTATGAATGATGCTCCCTCAGGCTCTGACGCTGTGGGAGAAAGCCACCGGTTATTACTCCGGCCGTGCGCTTCTCTCAGGGAAATTACACACTGACCCCAATCCCAGAGCATCTCTCCAGGCCTGTGGACCCCCATACCCCTCCACAGTCCCTCTGCAGCAGGGAGCGCAGTGATAAGAATCATCAGGAATCAGCAGAGTGATTGTACAGTGAAACTAGACTTCAGGGTTGGGGGAATTGAAGGTACAGGGCAGATAATAGTTTAAGTGGGCATGTAATGAAGTGGCCAGTGTTATTCCACTAGAGCAAAGGGAGGCGGAGACATGTTATTTATCTTTTAGCCTGAATTTCAATATTTTTATAGTTTTATTACTTAATTCATTTTTACACAACTTCTCTTAATCCCTTAGGGTTTAATAGGCTGCTTTTGTGACTGACCCTTTGAGACTGATGTATGTAAATGAGCTCTGTTCTGATTGGCTGCTCTGTATTGCGCTTCCTTCAGAAAGCACTCTGTGCTGAAACACTCCTTAACACTTTGGCGGGGTTAACCTGGGTGGATTCTGCAGCTTAGTTGAAAATTTGATCATGTTTACATGCTACATATATTTATTTTCTCCCAACACTGAATTTAAGAACATAGCATGTATTTCTATAATCATTGTTTTTTTTCTGTCAAAGGCAGAGATGGCATCCTGTAAGTCACTGAGCTCTTCAGTGTGACCCATTCTACTGCTGGTGTTTGTCCATGGAGACTGCTAGGGTATGAGCTTAATTTTATCCACCTGTTAGCAATAGGTGGGGCTGAAATAAATGCGCAGATGAGAGTTAAACATTCTTATTAGAAACCAGCTGCACTGGCAGGGTTAACCTCTCAGCTCATGGAGTGAGAAGAGCCTGAAAAGCCTGAAAACTCTGATAAAGGAGCAAGAGAGGGCGAGCAAAAGAGAGAGAGAGAGAGCAGACTTAGCATTCCAGAATAATACAAATCGATTTGAACTGCAGTTTCTTCAGGATAATAGCTCCTCAACGTCCTGTCAGAAGTCATTGGGTGAAGCTCAGTGATGGCTGTGTTATCGAGGTTGATGCTGGTTGAACCCACATAAAGCTTGAATGGCTCACACACACACACACACACACACACACACACACACACACACACACACACACACATTTGGAATCACTTCATATTAAAGGAATACATCTTTAAATGGCCCATATCATGGCAAGCCAGCAGTGTTCGATACTGTATTTCCAAACCAGCTACTACACTCCATATTGAGCTCACTGTTTTTGTGATGTCACAAAATCAAAACAAATCTGCCTGTTCGACCTACAGCAATTTAGCCCCCTCCATTCACAGTGAAATTAGTTATAAGGAGTGTTTCAGCCCAGACTGCTTTATGAATGAAGCACAATACAGGCCTTTCAATCAGAACAGAGCTCCTTTACATATATCAATCTTAAAGGGGCAGTAATAAAAACAGCCTGTTTAGTTCTAAGGGATGAAGAGAGGATGGAAAACGGGACTGCCCACCTCTCTGGGCAAGTGTGCTAGCTGCTCCCTAGGGTGTGTCTTCACTAGTGGGTATGTGGTGTTTCACTGCACGGGTGGATTAGACTGCAGAAGTGAAATTTCCCCATTGTGGTACTAATAAGGGTTGCCTAATCTTAATGTTTAAAAAAGCACAAGTTGTTTTTTTTTTCAGGAGATATTTCAGAGAAGATTAAAATGTAGAAGAAAATTAAGTAAAAAAGACAGGAGAGATTAGAAGCTACAGAGAAAATGGGACTCCTAACAGCCACCTGGAAGACCTACCCCTATCAGACAAACAGTGAAAGCTTTGAGAGAGAGGAGAAAATCAAGCTGCTTCAGATCTGAAAACATCCACAGGTGTTTCTGTCCATCTTTCCACTGTAAGAAGACAACTCAGCGCTATGGGCCTGAAAGGATGTGTAGCTGTCAAGAAGAAGCTCACTGAAAAAAAGGAGATGGGCACATCAAACAAAGAAGCTGAACAATGGACTGACCACCCCAGAGTGTGTCTTCACTAGTGGGTATGTGGTGTTTCACTGCACGGGTGGATTAGACTGCAGAAGTGAAATTTCCCCATTGTGGTACTAATAAGGGTTGCCTAATCTTAATGTTTAACTTAATGTCTATCTGCTGCGTCTGTAGAATCAAGTCTATTACAGTAGACACTAATTTCAGCTATGAAATTAGAAAAGAACAGAAAGAACACTTAACTCAAAACTCACTTCTAATAGAAGCCAAAAGGCAGGTGCTGACATCCATCAGTGAATATTTGAAATATGTGAAAATATTTTATAAATTAGAATCTACAGCTGCAGTCACACTGAATCAGAGAATATTTTATTGAAGCTGTTGAAGTTTTAATATTCCAGTCCTGGAGAAATGCAGTAAAAAAGAAGCTCTGTTTACTTGTTTTTCTCTAAGGTTCTCTGGCATCTGTAGTGATCAGGGAGGAGTCTCCGCCCACACCACTATTCTAGTAATGAATTATGAATGTCTTCAATATTTCAACAAGGAGTGATCAAATAATAGTGATATACACTCGCTGAGCACTTTATTAGAGATACCTGCCTTATATCTACACTCACTGCCTGCTCTGTGGGAGTCCTGTGGGGGTCCCGACCACTGAAGAACAGGGTTGTATGCAGAGAAACAGATGGACTACACTCTGTAACTATAGAACCTCAAATGCTCCTATATGGTCAGTGGAGCTGATGTAATGGACAGTGCGGATACATTCATTCTGGATATTCGTTTCTCTAGAAAAGAGACATCTCAGTTGAACAACTGGGTTTATGAGAAAAACGGAGGTCAGGGACGTTTCATATACAGGATATTGCAGTATGGATTTATTAAAATCTTTGTGTTTGAACTGAGCTCAGTCAGAAACCACATATTAAAGAATGGAGGTTGCTGTTTGCAACTTTAACTGCTCGTGCAATTCTACTAATTCTACTCTTACTTTACACCAAATCCCAAATAAGAAAACACTGCTGAATGTCAGAATCTTCATTAAAACTGCCTGAGTTGGTTTTAAGAAGGATTTTCTTTTTACAAACTGTTAGTAAATGAGGCTCATAGCGTTTACTTAAACAGAAAAATGGGGAAATGATACCCTCACTTTCTAAATTTCATGGTAAGTCTACACATTTCCGTGTAGTAATGTTTGCTGTATTTTTGGAGTAATATATCAAGTTGTTTGAAAATCAGTAAAATGCCTTAAAACTTTGATTATGCTGCCATCGCTTACAGTGTATAGCTGGTCAATTCCATAGCAAGACCCATTTTTTGAGGTCGAACAACACAATTGAGCTCTAAAAGGAGACTAATAAAGGTGAACACAGCGAGCAGCACCTGCAATGAAATGAAATGCTATGGGACAGAAAGCGAGGAAGAGTTTCAGACTCATTGCAGTAACATTCACATAATTACATCACTATTATCAAATACGGATGGGAAAGACTTTTTGTTGTTCCGAAATGTGAATCGTGACTTGTTTCTGCAGCCCAAACAGAAAAATCCTCCATTGTATGTTGTTCTGAGACCTATTGGGAACAGCTAAAGACATGTTTGGACCATAAAAAACATGTTTTTGAAGTACACTCTTAAAAATATGGCTCTTCTTTAGTAAAGATAGTGGTTCTGTGTAGAACACTCTGAAAACATTTGCATGCTTAAGTGGTTCTTTGCACAGTAAAATGGTTCTTCATATTGATGCAGTGTGTGTCGTTTATGGTTCTATATAGAAAATGTTTGAAAATGATCTTATATAGCACCAAAAAGGGTTGTGTTACTGTTACAAGCTTTTACATGCAAAGAACCTTTTAAGCATGCAGATGGTTCTACAAAGATCTCATAGTTCTGAGTGGAACCATTGCCTTTACTAAAGAATCCTTGAAGAACCATCTTTTTTGTAAGTGTGTATCACTGCTTTACTAATCGGGTGGTTAAGATTCAGGATTCAAACCAGGTTCATTTCAATGGCAAGTTCAAGTTATGAACAGCAATCTGTTGCTATAGCGACCCAAGGTATGCAAATAAGAGTTAATTTGTTCCTTTCCAGTTCAGATTTCGCTTCAAAATATTTCGCCATGCTCAATTTTTCCTCTGCATATTTTATTTCAATTTAGCAGCTGCTGCTAACATCATTCTGGACAATAGAGCTGGGGCTAAGAGTGCTTTTACATTTTCCACATGTGATCTCACAGTACATAAATGGAATTCGCAAGTAATTCTACCTCAGGGGTCCGTAACTGGACGCTTGTCAAAAAGGACACATTAACTGCCCCTGTGTATCGGCCTGCTAATGCACATAGTTGGTGATGATAGGTTTTCCAGATGTTCTGAGCTAAAGGATAGCGGTGCTGCAGACTTTCTCCTGCAGTGCTAGAGGCCTGTTTTCCATTGTTATTTTTATGGCCTTGTATGAACAAAAGTTCGTTGGCTTTCACTGTGGATCTTCTCGATCTCAGAGGTTCCTCTTCAGCTCCCGTGAGTGCTGTAAGCTGTTATTAGCCACATTGCTAGTCGTTAGCCCGGCATCGTAAAGGAAGACAGACAGGGGAGACAGTTTGTGTGGCACACAGGTGGAAACTATTACCATTTAACTCCATCAGTCTGGCCAAAATTCCACATTATCTTCAGTGCATTGCTGCTTCAGAGTTATTTGGGTGAGATAGATGCAATTTTTTCCTGTGAAACTACAGATTTTCAGCTCCACTTTGGCATCATGGAATATTTCCCTCATCATCAAACTGTCAGAGAAAACGTAATGTTTGTCCTGCTGCCTGGTGCACTGCTGCTCTGTCATTTCATATATACACTCTCACAAATAAAGGTATTCAACTGTCACTGGGGCAGTACCCCTCTTGTCACTGGGGTAGTACTCTCAAGGGTACATCTCAGTACCTTTAGTCAGGGAACGTAAATGTTAAAAATACGTTAAAATTATATTTTGTTCTATTGACTCCACATACCACGTCTCATCTCCAAGCTATTTATTTTATTGTTCTGTTTTTAAAAATTTGGTCATGGAAATGTACAAATATGTACTTTGAAATAAAAAAAAACTATTTAAGCTTCAGAACTGGACCTAAGAACCACTGTTGTACCTTTAGGGAAACATTTATATTGTTTGTACTTTGATGAATGAAAAATGTACCTGCACAGAACCTTTATTTCTAATGGCATTCAATAAAATATACATATGCAAAAGTTTGAATACTCTTAATTAAATGCTGATCCACTTCTTAAAACTGAGATTTCAAACACTTGAGTGAGCTGTACATGCTCTGCTCGTCATTGCTGTTATTGCCTTAGCTGAACCAGTGTTACCTGTCACTGATACTTTCAGCAGTAATGAGGAAATGTGAAAAGGGCCTAATTGTCGAAAATACAGAGTAATCGACTTCAAGCCTTACAGGATTATAGGGAGCGTTATGCCCCTCTCTTCAACATCACATGACATCTTAATGTAGTCTTTGGGAAACCGGAGGTAACGACATTCTGTATCTGAACTTGAAGCTCTGTAGATTGGTGAAGTAATGTTAGAAAGAAGCCAACCTCAACAGGTCAGCAGAGCGTGATGTGCCCTTTCCAATGAGTCTTGGATAGCCTTTAGGAAACCAGAGATGCAGATCAATTAAATCACCCAGCTTCTCACCTGTTTCTCTCTTGGAGGCATCCATGTTTTTAGTTTCATAATCACATGATCAGCACCTAGTCGACATCAACCTTAACGCTCTGTGCTCTCAGGTCATTCTCTCAATTTGCTCATATCTTCTTAAATTCTCATTTAAAGGCTCTTCGTGTAACATACTCATATGCTATCAAAATGCTCTGTTATTCTTCATCACTACTTTCCAAAACCGCTGCAGCAACTTCAGCAGCTGTAAACTCTCTACACGATTTCACATGTGTCTCTGATGTGGAGTGAATTGAATAATGAAGGCCTTCTGGAGTGATGGTCAGTCCTTCCCTCAGTATCCATTGGTCAGTTTCACACAGAATATAGACGGACACACAAATCCACCTTTTACACATGGTGAAAGGCAGATGATGTGTATTTCTGCCCCTCTTCATAGCCTCATATCTCCAGATGTGAGTCATGTATGATCTTGTGATAAGATTGAATGAAAAGAGGGACTCTGCACATTCAGGAAATGTTTGAACTGTATTTCTGTGCTGGATTATCACAAATATAAACAGATATAGAAACAGCAAATCTGACAAGCAAGCAAGTCCATGGATCCCACAGGGTTAAAGCCTCAGCAGTAAAGTCGATGAGTCTGTGCAACCCCTATTTCACACAAAACCTCTCTGAATGACTGTTTACATCTTAACCGCTGAATTATGCAGAAATTTTGGAAAATGGGTGGCATTCCCCTTTAATGGGTTCCGGATATACAGTATTTCCTGAAGTGCTGGAGTTTTTGATGTGGGGTGGTTTATTCTGTGCGAGTGATGTTAAGGGACTGAACACCTGGTTGTGATTGACACCCCACCTCCTCCTCCTCCAGCCTGGTGTAGCTGAATGGGGGCAGTGTGAGTGTGTTTGGAGATAAGGCGTGTAAAGCCGTTCTGGAATGGCTCCTCTAAACACATGTTGGACTCTCCGGGTGGCTGTGCTCCGTAAAAGCCGGGACACGGATTATAGAGGCAGGATTTCGATAAGCTCAAATACTCCTTCACTCTCTACTTCTATCTCTCTCACCCTCTCTCTCTCTCTCTCTCTCTCTCTCTTTCTCTCTCTCTCTCCATCTTTTTCCTCCTCTTCTCAAACATTCACTGAGCCGCTCCGTCCTTCAGCAAGTGCTCTCTCCAGGAAACAGTACAGCTCAACAAGACCAGTGCTTGCTCTCTCGCTCTCTCTCTCTCTCCCTCTCTCTCTCTCCCTCTCTCTCTCCCTCTCTCTCTCTCTCTCCCTCTCTCTCCCTCTCTCTCTCTCTCTATCTCCTTCTTATGTCAGTATCAGTATCTTCCATCTTTATCTTTCTTCTTCTTTCTCCCTTGTGTCTCTCATTGTCTCTACACTTCTCTTTTTCTTTTAACTCTCTTTCTCTTTTTCTTTTTTGCTTTCTCTTGTTTTTTTTAGTCTTTTGTCTTCTTTCTGTCTTTTCCTTCTTTTTAACTCTCTTTATCTTTCCCCATCTCTGTCATTCTTCTTTTACTTCTCTCTCTTTACCTCCCTTTCTTTTTCTGTCTTTCTCTTCTTTTTTTGCTTTCTTTTTTCTTTCTCTTCTTTACTTCCTTTCATATCTCTGTTTATTTCCTCTTTTTCATTCTCTCCCTCTTTGATTTCTGTCTCTATTTCTCTTGCTTTTGTTGTTCTTCTTTCCCTCCCCTTGTTTTCTCTCCCTCTTTGTCTCTTTGTCTCTCCTTTTTACTTCTATCTCTATTTCTCTTCTTATTTTTAGTGGTTTCTTTCTCTTATTTTCATTCTCCATCTTTCTGTCTTCTTTCTCTCTTTCTCACTTCTTTTCCACTCTCTCTTCCTGTCTTTCCCATCTCTGTCTCTCTTGATACTCTCTCTTCTTCTACTTGTATCATACCAATCTCTCTTGTTTCTGTCTCTCTCTTGCTCACTCTCTCTCTCTCTCTGTCTTTCTACATCTCTCTCTTATTCCTTTTCATTCTCATCTTTTCTTTTTTTCTGTATCTGCATGTCTTTATCTTCTTTTTTTCTTGCTGTCTATCTTTGTCTTCTCTCTCTCTCTCTATGTATCACTTTCTTCTTTGTTTTTGCTAACTTTTTCTCTGTCTTTCTCCACCTCTCTGTCTTCTACTCTTTTGTCTGTCTATGCAGCCTTTCTATATATGTCTGTATATGCCCCCCTCTCTCTTTCTTTCTTTCTTTCTTTCTTTCTTTCTTTCTTTCTTTCTTTCTTTCTCTCTTCTCCTCTGTCTTTCTCTCACATTCATTTGTAAGTGATGTAATAAAGAGTGACTGACAGGCATATTTCAATAAAGCTGAAGTGGATAATAGACGAAAGATTGCAGTGATGAATGATGTATAGTTTCTAGATTTGAGCTCATTATGTTCTGCAATGCTGTTATAATTTGCAAAATAATATAAAATGATCATAAAAAGAAAGGATGGTCATTTCCAGCTCTGTCTGACTTCTGAGTTGGATTGGGTGGCCTTTTCTCAGATAATCCGGTTTGATTGTGATCCATATGGTGACCTGGCCGAGCCTCAGAAGAGAAGCGGAGCTTTGATCTCGGGCTTTAAGGCTGTCAGAGTGAATATGAAGGCAAACCCTCACTAATGTGCTGAAATGCAGCGTGGGCTTCTCAGGGCATGCTAATTCATCTCCTTCTGTAAGACACGCACTGGCTCACGATTTTAACAGCAGTTTTTAGAGCTGCTCTCACGTCAGCAGTAATATCTGTCTCTTTATTTATGGCTCTTGGCTAAAAAATCTTTATGAACATTAACCATGTGTTTCCACTCACTGGCCACTTTTTTAGAAACACCTACCTTGTACTTCCACTCACTGGCCACTTTATCAGAAACACCCTCCTTGTGCTTCCACTGAATGGCCACTTTATTAGAAACACCCACCTTGTGCTTCCACTGAATGGCCACTTTATTAGAAACACCCACCTTGTGCTTCCACTGACTGGCCACTTTATTAGAAACACCTACCTTGTGCTTCCATTTTGTGGCCACTTTATTAGGAACACCTATGTTGTTGCTGTCGTCGTTGTGGATTAGACGAACAGTAATATTGGGTGGGTTGGGAGAGGTACAGGTTAGTCCTGGTGTGAAGAATTTTGGGAGCCCCTGGTGGGGGTTTCTGATAAAGTGGGAGGGTTTACTGTAATTGCTGTTCCTGTTATTTTATTGACGTGATTATGCTGCTCTTTACAAAACATCTCGAGGTGGTTCAGCTCAGCCGAGCAGAAACAAGCCCAAGCTCTCAAACATTAACGCGGCGGATGTTGCTTCATGAGGAATTATAATTTCTAATTGATTTTTACTGAATAACATAAACAGGAAGTGCTGATTCAGCAGCATTTTCGTGCCGCTCTACTGTGTAGGAGGAACCGAAGAAACCACGAGGAAAATGCTGGGCTAATTCTGCCTCTATTGCTCAGCCATGACTCTCTTTCTCTCTCTTTCTCTCTCTCTCTCTCTCTCTCTCTCTCTCGCTCTCCTCTGAGCTGATATTAGCTCTGTAATCAGGAGGGAAATTAGCGATGCACGCTCTTCTCTGGGAGTGTAGGTTGTGCCCGTGAGAACTTTGATATTATTTCAATCCCCATTTCCTCAAAATGTACAAACCAGGTAATTATTGTCATTACACTCGATATGCACCATTACCTTTTAAAAAAAAAAGAAGAGGTAAAAAAAGTGGTGCAAGAAACGTCTTAGTTAAAAAAAACTGTGCCCTTTGTTTCTGAGTCTTACTATTTCCTTCAGGCTTTGTGAAGGTCTTTATAGTTAATTAATGAGTCTCTCTCTCTCTCTCTCTCTCTCTCTCTCTTTCTCTCTCTCTCTCTCTTTCTCTCTCTCTTTTCTTTTTCGCTTTAATTTTTTTTCTCTTTTGCTTCATTCTCTTCTTTCTCTTTTCTCTTTCTTCTCTTAGTTTTCATCTTTTTTGTCTCTTTGTTTACTCTTTCTCACTCCTTTCTTTTCTTCTTCTCTCTCTTCTCTTTTTTTCTCTCTCTCTCTTTCTCTTTTTTCTTTATTTTATCTCTTGTTTCCCCTCTTTGCTCTCTTCTCTCTTTCTCAACCTTTTGCTATTTCTCTATTCTTTATCTTCTTTGTTCTCATCTCTCTTTTCTGTCTCTTCTCTGTTCTTTTTTCTCTCGCATCTCTTTTCTCTTTCTTCTTCTTGCTCTCATCTCTTTTCTCTCTCATCTTGATGTTCTCATCTTTTGTCTCTCACACCTTCTCTTTCCTCTCCTCATTGTCATCTCTTTCTCTTTTCTCTCTCTTCTCTTTGTTCTCATCTTTTTTTTATTTTCTCACTTGACCGTTTTATCTCTCTCATTTTCTTTCTCTCTTCTCTTTGTTCTCATCTCTGTCTAATACATACATTAGTGTAACTGCAGAGCTGAACCCAGTTTAGATGGTCAGGCTGCTCACAGTTTTTTCTCTTACATTGTTGTCAGGTAGGTCACTAATGTGTCTCGATTTGGGGTGAATAGATCTCTCTCTCTCTCTCTCTCTCTCTCTCTCTCTCTCTCTCTCTCCCTCTCTCCCTCTCTGTGCTCTGTCGGGAGAAGGCGGTCAGAGCCAATCAGAAAGCATTAGCTCTTCATATGCTATTCTCTTTGCGTCCTCGATCTCTCGTCTTTGTTAAGAAGAAGAGAAAAAAGAGAGTGAGCGAAAAACAGGGTCTGAAAAAGCCTCTGAAGACACTCTTCTTCCTCTAATTACAGATTGTGTCCAAAAACTCCAGACGAATGTTCAGCCCATTAAATTCTTAAGTTCAGAAAAAGAGAGAGAGAGAGAGAGAGCCAGTGAGAGAGGGAGAGAGAGAGAGAGAGGGTGTGTGAGGAGAATGAAAGAAAGAAACAAAGAGAGTGGAGCACTGAAAGTGTAATTAAATGACATGCTTTCCAATTGGAGGATATTAAAGCTAAACCTTTAGGAGTTTAGAGTTAGTGCTATTATTTTGTATTCAATTTATGTTATATCATTATTTTAATGTAGTAATTCAGGTATATTGATTCATTATCATTGATTCAATAATCAATTAAAGAACATGTTGAAATACCTTCATATTCAGTCTGTGTCCTGTTCGGTCAGTTATGTGTCTGTTCTATTTTCTGTTTGGTTTAGTGCCAGAAAATGACAAAAATAAAGCAAAAATGTAAAGAATCAAAAATTAATGTAATTATGTTGCATTTTCTTTTCATGTGCTCTGACTAAAAACCTCATATGCGTGTTGTTCACCTGATCAGCTCCTTTGCCACTCTTTGGAATGACTAAATTCATTTAATCAGTTTCACTATTATCATTAGGTTGCAGTAGCACTTGGGAGAGCAGAGACCCTCAGAAGACCCTGCTTCCCACAACTTCCTCCAGCTCATTTCAGGGAACCCTAGCCGCTTCCAGGCGAACTTGGAGATATAATCCTAGGACGACCTTGGGGTTTTGTCCCAGTGGGCTGTGCCTGAACCCACCACTCCTGCACCCCCCCAACCCCCCCCCCCCCCCCCCTCCCCACAACCACCCCACCCGCCCCCTCCGGGAGGTATCCAGGGGGCATACTGATCAGATGCCTGAACCACCTCAACCTGTTCTTCTCAATGTGGAGAAGTAGACCTCGTCCTGGTTGACTGAACTCCTCACCTTGTCAGTGGAGTGTAGCCCACTCAGCAAAGAAAGCTCATTTCTGCCACTTCTAATCGTGATCACATTCTTTCAGTCATTACCCAAAGCTCATGACCACAGGCGAGGGTGGGGATGTAGACCAACTGGTAAACAGAGGGCTTTGCCTTATGGCTCAGCTCCCTCTTCACCACTGATACAGTAACTGCACTACTACTCGCTTCTGCGCACAACACTGAAAATTAGTCCTGTGCTGTATAATACTGTGTTGGGCCCTGCAGGAGTGCAGATCTGTGATCTATGTCACAGAAACACCCTGCTTTACCTGCCATGCTTTGTTGGATTTGCGCAGTAGCAGCCGTGCACACACAAAGGACCACTTTTCTTCATACGTTTCTTAGCTTCACTGGTAATGTATTGACTCAAGCGCCATCATGCAAATGTTTTGGAAATTGTACCAGGTCTCTGATCAGTTTCCACATCAGTCTAAACAGGGTTTAGATTCTGCCTCACGTTCACACTTCAACCCCTCCTGTTTAATTATCGTTAAAGTGTGCGTAGTGTAAATGTATATAATTGTTGTTCTACAGAGAGATAGAGAGAGAGAGAGAAGAAAGGGACAGAGGCAAAGAGAGAGAAAAGAAAAATACAAAAGAGAATACAAAGGAAAGAGAAAGAAGGGAAAAGAAAGAAGAAATGAGAAAAGCAGAGAGAGAAGTACGGAGACATAAGGAGAAAGAAAGAGGAAAAAAGTGAGAGAATGAGAAAAGAATAAAAAAGGGTGAGATGAAAGGTATAGAGGAAGAGAAAGAAGGAAAAAAGAGGGAGAGAAAAGGGAGAGAGAAAAGACAAAGAAAAAAGTGAGAAATAAAAAAAGAAAGAAAAAGAGAGGAGAAAGAATGAGAAAGAGAGGACAGAGAAAAAATAAAGAAAAAAAGAGAATATGGTTGAGTGACAGAGTGAAGAAGAGAGACAGAGAGAAAAAGAGAAAAAAGATTATATGAAATTACGTAATTACATATTTAATTGCACAATTATTGCATAATCCCATGACCCAGATGGTTAAGCGGTTTAGATATTGTGTGTGTGTGTGTGTGATGGTGTGTGTGTCTGTGTGTTGTGTAAAGAACCACATTCACTATTTCCATTCTGTATGGGCTGGTTTGCATCAGCACTTTTGTTTCTTTCAGAAAAATTGTAAAATAAAAGGTCAAAAATGTTTTTCCTTTCTGCAGAATGAGACTGCACACACAACAATCACTGTTTGTTCATTTCAGTCTTTATAAAACACTAACAGGATACACACTAAAAGTGTGGAGCAGTGCTCACAACCCAAATGTTAAGAAGAGCCATTTTGTCCTTTCAGTAAAAAATAAAAATCAAACCGCCTTGAGAGCTACAATATTTTATGTCCATTTTACCATCTTGACTGTAAATGTGTCTCAGTATGTTCTAATGTCCTAGTGTAGGATAGAAATATCATATAAACAAAATATATATAGACAAAAATGCAGACCTACTTTGCTCTACTTTAAGCAGTAGCTATCTATGGCAGGAAACGCTTCTTCAAAAGTAGAACAGTTTCTTGTAAAATGTCTCTCAACCTTTTGATTTTTACAAATACCATAATGTAACAGCTGCACCATTTAAGGAACGTGAGTATTTGAACAAGAAGCACGCAAATAAGAAACCGTTTAGCGTTTGTCAGTTTCTCACTGCAGATTAAGCATATCAGAAAACCAACTGGAGTGATACAAAAAAAAAGTCCATTTGTCTCCAAATTATCGATGTTCGTCTTAATCTTTCTCTCTGTCTTTTCACTACTATCTAGGTGAGACTGCTATGGTGACCAGTGTGCATTGCCACCTTCAGGGTTAAAGGGTGAATTAGCAGTTATACATACATTAAGACCATGTATTGTTAAAACTGCGTCAAACAATCAGCAGAGCTTTATTTTACTGTAAAGGAGGATTATTTTATTTTTATCTACAAATCTAATTCTGCTGTGGAGCCACAAAAGGGCAGTAAAAGAACTGCATGCGGATCTGGAGCCACATGTTGCCGACCCCTGATCTAGAACCTGCTCTTTTTTGAGCATTAGTGAGTGTGTGGAGATGGCTGGGAGAAGTCTGAAGGCTTTCATGGATGTTCTCCACTCGCTGATGGAGTGATGCTTTTAAACGAGGCTGTGGAGGACAGAGAGCGGGATGGGAAGAGACCGTGGATGGGGGAAAATAAATGGAGCACACAGAATAAATTATCATACAAGTTACACTCTTCACAATTCTGTTTTTCCATTAACGCATCTTCCTCTCCCATTACGTGTTTTTGAGCTGCCGCTGCTAAGAAATCAGCTCAAGAACCTTCAGCAGAATAATGCAGAAATAAAATCAGTTATAAAAAAAAATCAATAATGCTCTTTTTTTTGGATAGCCTTCAGCTCCATCTTTATGAAATCGAGCGGCTATAACGAGATGAAGGAGCATATTTGAGGATATGAGATATCAGGAGAAAGGAGAAGAAAAGGCTACTTGGAGGGGAAAAGCGAGAAACTGGTGAAAAACAAGGGAGCAAAATATTCCTCAAAGAAGCTCCAGCCTTTCAGAATAATGCACTGCCTGTAGGCTTGGGCGATATGGCTAAAATATCATATAATAAAAACCCTGTTTACATCTTGTTGCTTCATACATCTTGAGTATCAGAATTATATCTGGGTGAGGCCAAATCACATAAAAATGCAATTGCAAACGCACCCAAGACACATTTACAACACATACAAATTCAATTGCTCAAACCACTTCAGGAGTTGAACTGAGATGCATTTGAGTCACATGTTATAGCAGTGTAAGCACATCAGTCTCCCCAAGACACGATTGATAACAAAACTCCTCCCAGTACAACCAGAACGCCTCTCAGTACAACTAAAACTCCTCCCAGTACAACCAGAACTCCTCTCAGTACAACTAAAACTCCTCCCAGTACAACCAGAACTCCTCTCAGTACAACCAAAATCCCTCAAATAAAACTCCCAGTACAACCAGAACTACTTCCAGTACAACTAAAACTCCTCCCAGTACAACCAGAATTCCTTACAGAACAACCATAACTAATCCCAGTACATCAAAATGCCCAGTACAAACAAAACCCCTCACAGTACAACCAAAATTCCTCCCAGTATAACCAGAACTCCTCCTAGTACAGCCAAGACCCCTCCCAATCCAAACAAACCCCTCCCAGTATAACCAGAACTCCTCCTTGTACATCCAAAACCCCTCCCAGTGAACTGGAACTCCTCCCAGGACAAACAAACCTCCCAGTACAACCGAAACTCCTCCCAGTACAACCAAAACTCCTCCCAGTACAACCAGAACTCTTCCCAGCACAGCCAGAACTTCTCCCAGTACAATGAAAACCCCTACCAGTACAGCCCATAACTTCTCCCAGTGCAGCCAAAACATCCACCACTACAGGCAAAACCTCTTCCAGTGCAGTCCATACTGTTCCCAGTACAGGTAAAACCTCTCCCAGCACAGCCAAAACCCCTCCCAGTACAGACAAAAGTATTCCCAGCACAGCCAAAAAACTCTTTCTAGTACAGCCAAAACCCCTTTTAGTACAAAACAAAATTCCTCCTAGTACAAACACAACTCCTACACTACCAGAACTCCTGGTATAAACAAAACTTGTCCTAGTACAATCAAAACGTCTCCCAGTAGATCCGAAACTCCTCTGACTACAACCAGTACTCCCCCAGTACAAACAAAAATACTCCCAGTACAACCAAAATGGACTAGGATTCCATGGCCCCCTGCTGCAACTGCCCCCCCCCCCCCCCAAGATTGTTGGCTTGCATAATGCCCTAGTGCATTGACATACTGTGACTTTTTTTTAAATATCGTCATTTTAGTGGAAAAATTAACATATGTAATCTAGAAGATGATAAATATTTAAATCCTTCATCTCATGAAGCGTGTATTTAGTTTCAGCGTCTCTCCAAAAGTGTTGTGTTGCGTCTGGCAGGTGTTGTGTTAAATGCTGCTGGATGTTTTTCCTGGGACAGCGCTCTGTTTTCACACATGCACAGACTTAGAGAAAGAAAGAAATCATAGTAAGAGTTTACATGCACTGAGAAACCCCTTCACTGAGGTCAAATCCAGCGTCTTTATCAGATTTCTAAATCAGGCCTTAATTTGATCTAAGAAATCGTTGTGTGCTGTTTACAAGGTCACTCTAATAATCAGATAACTGCTTAAATCTGATAATGATCAGATTATTAAGTGCATGAGAGGTTGGAGGTGTTTGGAGCTTTAATCACATGACATATGCTGTGTTCCTCCTGTTCTCAGGTCTCTGTAAAATCTTCTACATTGAGCGTTATATTGGAAGTATTGAGTTCAGCAGCATCACAGAGCACAGTTTCCATCTCAGCCATCCCCACCGGACCTGCTCGTGGGCGAATGAACTGACCGTTCCTCCAGCCCAGGGATCGAAAAGCTTTTAAAGGCAGCCACTTTAAAACACCACTCTCTCTCTCTCTCTCTCTCTCTTTCCCTCTCTCTTTCCCTCTCTCTTTCTTTCTCACTCACTTTCTCTGTCTCTCTATCAGCCTCAGAGCAGGGAATTCTCTTGCTGTGAACTTACACCATAGCATGTGAAAATGATCAAACAGTGAGACAGAGAAAGACAGAGAGCATATATGGAGATATATCTATATGGATCATTCTATCGTTCTCCAAGTTCAAACTGTGCTCCCACAGTATAAAAAAAAAAAATCTTAAAAAAAAACAATGCTTTCAGATCTTAGATATTTGCAAGGATCATATTCTGATCTATTTAACCCTAAGGCATTCATAGAGGTAGTAACAGGCTAAATATATACACAATCATCATTTATAGTGTACTTTCTATTTGCAGGCATCTGTCCCAAACCCTAACCCCGAAATTTACACTTGCTAAAATAATATTTACATTTTTTCATAATTTTTTTCTTTTTGATTTCTTTGAAATACATTTCCAAATAAGTTGGCATGTTGTACAGAATGTAAATAGAGTGAGTAAAAATAGAATGCAATGATGTGCAAATCATGTAAACCATAATTTTAGGTAGGAACTGCAGTAACACTGATGTGGTGGTGGTGTGTTAGTGTGTGTTGCGCTGGTCTGAGTGGATCAGACACTGCAGTGCTGCTGGAGTTTTTAACACCTCAGTGTCACTGTTGGACTGAGAATAGTCCACCAACCAAAAATATCCAGCCAACAGCATCCTGTGACCACTGATGAAGAACTAGAGAATGACCAACACAAACTGCAGCAATAGATGAGCTATCGTCTCTGACTTTACATCTACAAGGTGGACTGACAAGGTAGGAGTGGACAGTGAGTGGACACAGTGTTTAAAAACTCCAGTAGCACTGCTGTGTCTGATCCACTCGTACCAGCGCAACACACACTAACACATCACCACCACGTCAGTGTTACTGCAGTGCTGAGAATGATCCACCACCAAAATAGTACCTGCTCTGTGAGGGTCCATGGGGGTTCTGACCACTGAAGAGCAGGGTAAAAGGGAGCTGACAAAGTATGCAGATAAACAGATGGACTACAGTCTGTAACTGTAGAATTACAAAGTGCACCTTTATAGTAAGTGGAGCTGATGTAGAAACAAGGGGGTGGGCATAATGTTATGCCTGAATGGTGTATTTTCTGCAGTTAAGTATTTTTTAGTCTTGTAGTGGAAAATCTGATGATTTATATGCGTAATGGTTTTATATAGCACCAAGAATGGTTCTGCTTTTGTTACAAAAGAACCCTTGAAAAGTCTTGTGTATTAAGAGTGTATGGCTATATATATTCTGTTCTAACCCAACTCTGCTGATACTATAATACCATCAAACTTGGAGAATATCATAATAGTGAATTTTATCAATATTGCCTGGCTTAAAATGACATAATGGGCTGCTGTCCAATCAGCGACACTGTTTGTGCAGTAACTGATTGCTGCTGTTTACAATTTGTACAATTGATCTAAATCTGCTCTAAAAAGTGAAACTCCTGACTGAGTCTACTTACTGTAAGTCTTATAACCTCCTCCGAACTGGACAGTGCTTCCCCAGCTAATCCCCCTTTAATTAAGCCTCCTGATTGGTTAATTGAACTGTCGGATCCTGGCCTCTCCTGCAGCAGCGCTTGGCCTGTGGCTCTGAATAGACTGAGTGGGGAGGTGTCGGGAGGGAAAAGGGAGTGAATTGACCAATTCAGCAGCTCTTTAAGGAGTGAGTGATGAATTAGAAGAAAAAGAAGAAGCGGGGAAGTAGACAGCACTGACAAAGAGTGAAAAGAAAAAGAATGGAGTATAGACTATGGGTTAGATGGACTCACATTAAATTATTGTTATTATTATTATTATTATTATTGTTGTTGGTGTTATTTTTATATTTCTCTCTTCTTTCCTGTCTTCTCTCTTTTCCTGTCCTTTTCTTTCTCACTTTTCCTGCAGTTCTCTCTCTCTTTCTCTGCCTGAGTGTAAATAATCTCGCTCGCCCCACAGCTCTGTGGAGGAACACAGATTAAGTAGATCAGAGACGGCCGAGCTTCAAAGCAGCCACAAGAAAAAAACAACACACACACACACACACACACACACACACACAGATGGAGAGAGAGAGAGAGAGAGAGAGAGAGAGAGAGAGAGAGAGAGAGAGAGAGAGAAAGAGAAAGAGAGAGAGAGAGAAAGGAGTGCACAGTGCGCAGTCCCACCCAGCCAGGTGACAGAGAGATAGCAGCGGTGCTCCCTTCATCTCTCTGAGCCTCGTTCACACTCTTTTAAATGCCTGACGGCCTTCCCTGTGGTCACTGCCTCACTGTTCTGATTTTTTATTTATTTATTTATTTATTCATTTTACTGTTATTCTTCCTTGTCTGGTTCCACGTCTGAGATGATTTATTTATGTATCATTTTTGTAATAAAAAAAAGTCCATTTGTTTAGTGTATGTATCATTTATGATTATGAATTAATGATTATCAGTTACTATCTCTTATTGTTGTGTTCCATATCAACTACTACATAAAATGATATGTAGTATTTTATGATATGTCTCATATCATGACACATGATATGAGACAGGACTGCACAATATATATATATATATATATATATATATATATATATATATATATATATATATATATATATATATATATGTATCATGTATCCCATTTATTTGTTTAGTTAGTTAGGTAATTTCATATCTAGTATTTATAATGAATTCATTTTGTTTTTCTGTATCTTTTCCTATCTTTTCCTGTTCCATGCCTTTTATTTATTTCCTGTCTGGCATCTCGTTTGACCACCACTGTGTCCCATATCCTTCTCTGTTCCTCATTATCGACTCGCCTAATTAATGCCTGAATTATTCATAGGCTGTAATTCTGATGTTGTTCAGCGTCTCTGTGTGCGGACAGCTTCCTGTGAAGGATTTTATTTCTTTATTTTTACCTCATTCTGGTCATTTTATTGGGAAATAATATGATCACTGGTAATTACAAGATTTTAGAGGGACAAAAAATGGACCACACTGACCTTCCTTTCACTACTTACTGTTGCTTGTTGTAGATTGGATGAGATTTAAAGAACGCTGGAAAAAAATTCCTTCAGACCTACTGAGAAACTGTAGAACAGACTCAGTTAATGTCACAACATAAATGTTATGAATAACATTCATAAACATGCAGCAGAGTTTATACTGAGCTGGTGAAGCTGTTTCATGATGAGCTTGAAGAAGAGTGAATCGTTGAATATTGATCTAAAAGATGTTTATCATTCATCTATTACCTTATCAGGTCTCATTTGCATCTGATTATAAATTAGAGCCGCGCTCCCTTGGTGGTATTTTAATGTAATTGTTTCATTGAGTGCAATAGAATTTAATTGTATTTAATAGTGTTTAATAGTGTTTGTCTCAGCCATCATGAGTCCCATATGTGCATGTAGAAATGTAAATGATATGTAAATGAGATAGTATTTAACATTTTTGTTTTGCTCTACACTCTTCCTCTTCCAGTGTGTAAATAGCTGTGTTTGCAGCTCTCACTTTCTTTACAGTGTTAAGTGCTGAATGGATATAATTCATATAGAAGCTGAATAGAAGCAAAGCACCCCAGCTTTTTTATTTGTTTAGCTTGAAGTAAAAACCTGACAGTCTGAAATGCAAACAACATGTAATCAGCTTTCTCAGGACAGCATTATGCTGATTTATTTAATTAGATGAGTTTTATTATTTACGTAAAATATATAATTTAATTCAGTAGGCTTTGTTACAATTACTTCAATAATTCAGCCAAAAGGGGTGTCATGTTAATTAGAAACAACTACCTTCCTATACACAATGGCCATTTTATTAGCAACACTTGCCTTAGAGCAACATTCCATGTCACTATATTAGAAATACTTTCTTTGGCATGTATGTAATACTGTAATTGACCATTTTATTAGAAACACCTACCTTATTCCTATATTTGGTGGCCACTTTATTAGAAACACATACTTTGTATCTCAATTTTTGGCCATTTTATAGGAAACATCTTGTACCTACATTCAATTTGCCACATTATTAGAAACACTACTTTGGCTTGTTTATAAAATGGATTTTCCATTTTATTAGAAAAACCTACTTTATACCTGCGCTAACTGGCCATTTTATTAGAAACAGCTTCCAGATACCTCCAATCACTGGACATTTAATTGGAAACACCTACCTTATCCTTACATTCAACAGCCACTTTATTAGAAACAGCTACCTTGGCTTCAACCTAATCATTTATTGGCCATTTTATCAAAAACATCTACCTTATACGTACACCCAATCACAAATGGCCTCTAAACTGTATACTAATACAGTATACAGTTAGCTGTGTTAGCTTTAGCTTTTCTGGTTGGTTAAAACGACATCTTTCATGCTACAGCTAACCATTACTCATGTCATCTTTAGCAAAAACAGATAAAGGACACATTAGATAACTTCTTTTAGATAATATGTGACCTACAGCCAGGTCAGGTTCTGAAGAAGAGAGTGACTGCAGGGCTACATCAAATTCATTGCTGATCCTAAGCAAGCTTTTCAGTTTTCGATTATTAAAATAATTCAACAAAGTAGAATTAGCCAGACACCCAATACAGCAAAGAAGATGGGCTGGAACAAATCACATTCAGCTTCATCTGGAGAAAAAGCTAAGCTCAATCTGATATTGTGGCAGTTTTACAGCTCTATTTGTCTTGCAAATTGATGCAATTCTTTTGGCAGAAGGAACTGCTAATATTAATATGCAAAATTCAGTATACATTATGCAATATTTGGGGCTTCTAAGCTTCACTTTTTTCTTGATTTTTATTTATTTTTTTTGCATAGCATTTTTTTTAAAGCAGTAGAACGTGGTGAATAACACGTGAAATAACATCACGTCTGTAATGATCTACTGTACACACCTTTAGCTCGTATCTACTGCTTAAACCTTATTCATTCACTTCACATATGGCGGAAGAATAACAATGTTGGAAGCCTACCATTTTCTTTACTTTGCAATGCTGTTGTGTAAAAAAGCAGTAGAGCACTGTAGGAGGTGCATTATGGTGAATATTAATCATGTCTGTGATGATTTCCTGTATCCAAATCACAGTCGTGATGACATTCCCTACTTTCAGGGCTAAACTGCTTAAATAAATTTGAGTTCGTATCACCCCCTCTTGTCCTATGTGCTGCAGATAATGTAAACGATCACAGCCGTAAATCAGCCTTCCTTACGAATCGCTGCTGCTGCGGTAAATAAATGTGTTTACGGTGTACACGTGTGTGTGTGGGCGAGAACATTCCACCTGATATCATTTGTGAGCGTGCGGTGAGACAGGAGCGATTTGTCCTGCTAATCTGACTGAATGGATGGTGTCTCATAAGAAAAGCCTCATATTGGTTTTAAATGAGTGCAGAGAGTGAATGCAGATGGAATTTCATCAGCTGCATTTGTTTTCAGCCAGAGATGGAAACAAAGATGTTCTTTTTGCTTAATTGAATGCTGTTGTCAAGTAATTGATGTGTATTGCCAGTGTCAAGTTTACAAGATGTATCCAAAATAGTAACTTTACAGGAAAAGAGTCCTTAGACAATTTTTATTATTGTATTCATCATGGAATTTTGTTTAAAGCCTGTGTGTGGTACATGGTATGTCTGTGTGTGTGTGTGTGTGTGTGTGTGTGTGTATATATATATATATATATATATATATATATATATATATATATATATATATATACATAGAGGAATAATGGATATTTTGGTCAGAGAATGTTGGAGATGGAGCTCCCGGGTAGAAGGAGAAGAGGTAGACCTCAGAGAAGATTTATGGATGTAGTGAAGGTGGACATGGAGATGGATGGTGTAAAAGTAGAGGAGGCAGTGAATAGGGCAAGATGAAGGCAGATGATCCGCTGTGGCGACCCTTAAAGAGAGCAGCCGAAAGAAGAAGAAGACAGATACAAGGTATATCTGTATATCTGTATATATATATATTTATACTACTTTTACACCAACCATCTCCATGTCCACCTTCACTACATCCATAAACCTTCTCTGAGGTCTACCTCTTCTCCTTCTACCCGGCAGCTCCATCTCCAACATTCTTTGACCAATATATCCATTATTCCTCCTCAACACATGTCCAAACCATCTCAACCTGGCCTCTCTGGCTTTACCTCCAAACTGCTCCACCTTCACTGTCCCGCTGATCTGCTCATTTCTAATCTTGTCCATCCTTGTCACTCCCAACGAAAATCTCAGTATCAGCCCTGACACCCGTCTCCACCCACTCCATCCTGCCTGCACCCTCTTCTTCACCTCTTTTCTACACTGTCCATTGCTCTGGATGGTTGACCCAAGATATTTGAAGTCATTAACCTTTACGACCTCTACTCCTTGCATCTTCACCTTTCCACCCGCCTCCCTCTCATTCACACACATGTATTCCATCTTGTCTCTACTGACCTTCATTACTCTCCTCTCCAGTGCAAACCTCCACCTCTCCAGATTCTCTTCCACCTGCTCTCTACTCTCACCACAGATTACAATGTCATCTGCAAACATCATGGTCCATGGTGCCTCCTGCCTGACCTCATCTGTCAACCTTTCCATCACCATTGCAAAGAAGAAGGGGCTCAAAGCTGATCCCTGATGTAACCCTACCTTCACCTTGAAACCATTTGTTACTCCAACTGCACACCTCACCACTGTTTCACTATCCTCATACATGTCCTGCACCACCCTAACATACTTTTCAGCTACACCTGACTTCCTCATACAGTACCACAGTTCCTGTCTTGGCACCCTATCATATGCCTTCTCTAGATCCACAAAGACACAATGTAGCTCCTTCTGACCTTCTCTGTACTTCTCTACCAACACTCTCAACGCAAAAATTGCATCTGTGGTACTCTTTCAGGGCATGAAACCAAACTGCTGCTCACTGATCTGAACCTCTCATCTTAGCCTTGCTTCAACAACTCTTTCCCATACCTTCATAGTGTGGCTCATCAACTTTATACCTCTGTAGTTACTGCAGCTCTGCACATCACCCTTGTTCTTAAAAATGGGGACCAATACACTACTTCTCCACTCATCAGGCATCCTCTCACTCTCCAGGATTTTGTTAAACAACCTGGTTAAAAAGTCCACTGCCTTCTCTCCTAAACATCTCCATACCTCCACAGGTATGTCATCTGGACCAACTGCCTTTCCATTCTTCATCCTTTTTAAAGCTGCCCTCCCTTCCACCTTACTAATTCTCTGCACTTCCTGATCCACTATCTCTCCCCCGTTGTCCTCCTCTCTCTCTCGTTTTCCTCATTCATTAGTTCTTCAAAGTAATGCTTCCATCTACTCAACACTCTCTGTTCACTCACTAGTACACTATTTCTCTATCCTTTATCAGCCTAACCTGCTGTATATCCTTTCCAGCCCTATCTCTCTGTTTAGCCAAACAATACAAGTCCTTTACTCCTTCTTTAAGTGATACATTTTTGATCCCACAACCAGGGAAATTCCACCTCCACAGTTAACCCATCCATGAAGTGAAACACCACATACACACTAGTGAACACACACACTAGAGGGCAGTGAGCGGTGGGCAGCCCTATCCACGGCGCCCGGGGAGCAGTTGGGGGTTAGGTGTCTTGCTCAAGGACACCTCAGTCATGGACTGTCGGCCCTGGGGATCGAACCGGCAACCTTCTGGTTACAGGGCCAGATCCCTAACCTCCAGCCCATGACTGCCCCCAGAGGTTTACTGTCCAGCCTCTCATACAGCTCATCATAAGCCTGAGCCTTTGCCTTTGCCACCATTCTTTTCACTATGCAACTAGCCTCACAGTACCCCTGCCTACTTCCTTCATCTCTCTGGTTATCCCACTTTTTCTTAGCTGCCTTCTTCTTCTGAATACTCTCCTGGACTTCCTCATTCTTCATTCTTGCCAATTTCTCTCACCACCTTAGCTGTAGTTTCCCAGTCCTCAGGTAGCTCCTCACTGCCCCCAAGGGCCTGTTGTACTTTTTTCTCCTCCTTCAGCTTCCAACATCTAATCTTTGCCTCTGTCTTCACTCTCTTCCTCTTCTTTGTTTCTAATCTCATTCTACAGACAACCACCCTATCCTGTCTTGCTACACTTTTCCCTGGTACCACTTTACAATCTCCAATCTCCTTTAGGTGGCATCTCCTGCTAAGGATATAATCCACCTGTGTGCACCCCCCTCCACTCTTGTATGTCACCCTGTATTCTTCCCTCTTCTGAAAACACGTGTTCACCACAGCCATTTCCATTCTCTTTGCAAAATCTACAACCATCTCACCTTCCGCATTTCTGTCTTTCACACCATACATACCCAGCACCTCTTCATCCCCTCTGTTCCCTTCACCAACATGTCCATTGAAGTCTGCACCAATCACCAATCTCTCCTCTCTAGGGACACCATCTACCACTTCATCCATCTTACTGCAAAATTCCTCTTTCTCCTCTAACTGACAACCAACCTGTGGTGCATATGAACTGACCACATTCAAAATTACACCATCAACCTCCAACTTCAGGCTCATGATCCTGTCTGACACTCTCTTTACATCCAGAACACTTTTGACAAGCTGTTCCTTTAGGATTATCCCTACTCCATTTCTCTTCCTCTCTACACCATGATAGATCAGTTTGAATCCACCTCCAATGTTCCTGGCCTTGCTTCCTTTCCATCTGGTCTCCTGGACACAGAATATCTACCTTCCTTCTCTCCATCATGTCTGCAAGCTCTCTGCCTTTACCAGTCATTGTCCCTATGTTCACAGTCCCTACTCTAACCTCCACATTCCTGCCTTTCCTTCTCTCTTGCTGCCTTCTAACCCGCCTTCCTCCTCTCCTCTTTGATGGTCTTCGACCTACAGTAGTCCAATTTCCACCGGCACCCTGCTGGTCAACAGCACCGCAGGCGGTCGTTGTTAACCCGGGCCTCGACCAATCCGGTATGGCAATCATATTTGTGATCCGCATGATAGTTTTGGCACAAGTTTTATGCTGGATGCCCTTCCTGACGGAACCCTCACCATTTATCCGGGCCTGGGCCCGGCACCAGAACTACACAAAGTACACCCATAATGGCTGGTTTACACCTTGTATTTGTATTTGTAGAAATTCTGGTTCTGTTGACTTACATTAAAATAAGGCATGTTTTTTTCTTATCATGTGAAGTTATCATTTATGAGGTTTTGTTCCAATGGCAGTGAAACAACACTTTTGACTTTTGACTGCCTTTGGCTTTTGTACATCATCATTGTTGACCGCTAGTCCAGATAGGATTGCAATATGTGTTTCGTTTATATAGGGCTATGTGAATGTGCATCATGGGACATATGTGTGTTTATGAGTGCGTCATAGGTTTTGTGCACGTGTGTGTGTGTTTTTGTGTGTGTGTGGGCGGTTAGTGTGTGTTTCATGTCGTCTTCTCCGTCTCTGCCTCCAAAATCAGGCCAAATGAGTGAGAGTGAGTTGATGACTGCCTTAGGCCAGTGTATAGTGTACAGATGTCACCCAAGATCAAAGAAAGAAACATAAACACTCACTCACACTCCCTCATACACACACACACACACACAGACAGTCGCATATGGACGAGCTTACAGTTGGGTTGTTAATGCTCAGAAACAGTCTGAATGTTATTTGTGGGAGCTGAATGTTTCCAGTGGAAAGTGAAGTATTTGAATGTGCTAGTTAAAGGGCCCATATCTTACAGTCTTCTTACATGATGTATTAATCCTAACAGTCAATTCACAGCCATAGTTCATTATTTTATCATTTTCAGTCTCTCTTAATTAAACAAGCTGTATTTGTTACCAATCCTTTAAGACATATGTATGTATGTATGTATGTATGTATGTACATTAACTCTGTTTTGATTGGTTGTCCTGTATTGCGCCTATTTCAAAAAGCAGTCCAGGTTGAAACATTTGGATGGGGCTAAACTACAGTTTAATTAATAAGAAAGCTATTTTAAAAATGACACATTTTTATGTCACTACTATGAAACACAGAGTTTTAGTATGTGGGTGGATCTTATTTAGTCATGCCCCTGCATTTTAGAGCAGGAAGTGAGACTGCATCTCCGTCCCTCATGGCCACATGGTGAGCAGTTAGATCTCATTGTTTTTAAGAAAATGTGTCCCAAATCTGAAAATCATTGTGGAACATTGAGAACTGTCATTAACAAAAAATACAGTTTTTGCATGTAAATGTTTTTGAGTTATAATGAAAAATATGGTGATTTTATGTGTGTACAGCTGTTCAAAGCTGTGTTTTTTGCTCAAAGTGAGCTAAAACTGTCACTACTGAAACATTTTTATTATTATTATTATTATTATTATTATTGAAACAAACGATTGAACAGTCTGTTTTATCACTACCAAAATAATCATAACACTACCCAAATGTTACGATTATTTTGGTAGTGATAAAATAGACTGTTCAATCATTTGTTTCAATAATAATAATAGTAATAATAATGATAATGATGATAATAATAATATAATAATCAGAATTAGGGTATAGGGTCACTGACGCAAAAGCACTTTAGTCTAAAGTCCAAGATCTGTTAAAAGTCCCAAATGTGTTTCAGCTCTGATTTTGAACCAGTTGAGTAGATCACTCTGTATAATGTATGTATGCTTGTTTGTTTGCATGTTTGTGTGTGTGTGTGTGTGTGTGTATATGAATGTGCCTACATGTCCTACTTAGACATCATTACTGTATAAAGAGGCGTGTGGGACTCTGAGGTCACCCCAACATGCAGAAGTGTTTGCAGAGGTTTGGGCACCACCCTTCAGGACATTAAAAGCAAACTCGGAGCAAATGATATTTCTCCTCCAGTGTTTGTAGTGAGATTGCTCAGTGAGATTTGACTTGGAAATGAGAACATCATATCTGCCCCATCTCTCCAGAGGCTACACCATCATTTAATAAATATTTAACTTTAATTTAAAACCTGCCGCAAAGTTAATTGTATTCAAAAAAAACTTGACCTTGAACGCTTTATATACTAAAAGTCATTCAGTGAGGCTTTAATGAATTAAGTAGCTCTCTGCCTTCCAAACAAGAAGTCCTATGAGCGTGTAGCACTTTGCCCGGATAGAGTTCAATGGAAGTTAATGAGGTAGGCTGGAATAAACAAATGGTTTGCTAATATACAAACAGCTTTAGAAGGAAAACAGACAGAAAATTTGCATTGGGAAGAGGGTTTTGTACCAGAAACATGCTGAAAATCGAAAACAATTTGGCAGCGATCCCATTTTTGTCCTTTTGCACTTTGCAGTTAAAAGGATACTTAACAAAAAACACTCAAAATGCTGACCTTGCCAACAATGACTGAAAGCCTTTAAGAGTGAGTTAGGGCTGTTAAAATGGTATTCTTTATTTTATTCTTTGTTAACATTTTTAGGTAACTATTCCTTTACTGCACAGTTAACAAAACACAGAAAACATGAAACACATATTGGTTCTTGTTGAATAACTTAATAATAATAATAATAATAATAATAATAATAATATTTGTTGTAATAACCATATTTTTATACAAGCAACAAATCCATCTCCACTACAAACAAACACATGAATGTTGTTTTCAGCACCAACACTTCATGTACATCTATAGGACAGCCAGTGAAGGTCCTGTTCCACCATAAATTGTGCATCTCAGACACTATTTAAAATAGAAAGGAACAATTTTAACAAGAAGCTGGTGAATGAGAAGCGACTTCAGTCTCGTGGAAAGTCAAACGTTGAGAGACAATTTACAAGAAACTGTTCCACTTTTGAGAAAAAGTTTCCTGCCAGAGATGCAAGAAAAGCAGCCATAGTTGAGCTAAAGCTTAAAACAGAGCAGCATCTGTTTTTGTGGTTTGATATTTGTTGAAAGGACAATATGGCTCTCCTTAACATTTGGGTTGTCCTGTTCAAGAGAAGTATAGGCAAAAAAAAAAAAGAATGTGTGCTTGATGTGCGATTATTTGAACACTGCAGCTGTCTTTATATTGTATGAATATTAAAGAATGGACTCTGGAATGACAGCAGTGATATCTCTTGCTTTAAACCTGCATTAAAAGTTAAAAATGTATGTGCTTTCTTCTGGGAACTTTTTGGTGGTATATGTACCATAGTGGCAGATAACTTTTCTGGTCTCAAACACATTGCTTAAAACCAATAACATTATTTGCCAATGTAGTGAGATTTTTATTTAGTTACTTAAAACAAGTAAGAAATGTGCAACACAGGAAGCATTGAGGCAGGATTCAAGCGCAAGTTGCTTTTATTTAAGTGAGTCAAAAAAACACTGTGGCAGAAGTAAGTAGAACAGACAAATCCACAACAATACTAAAGCAAAAGCCCAGAACTAAACCAGAAACAGCAACAGGGCATATAGAAAATGCAAGACAAAGGGACTGAGCAAACACAGGGGTATAAATACTAACAGAAAATGACAAACACCTGAGACCAATGAGAGAGCAGGGCTAGCAGACAAAGAACAGGTGAAAACGGGGCAGGACAGGGGAGGAGCCAACATGACAACAAAAGCACATGTCACAAGAAACAAAGACACATGGCAGATAAACAAAAAACAGAGCACTGAAACCAGGAAAAAGGCAAAAACAGAGAAAGACCAGGACAAAGAGTGAATGGATATTACAAAATGTCTAGAAATAAGTTATATAATATCATAGTAAGTGCATTACCATCTCAACAGGAGAAATATTAGTAATTGTGATTAGGAGAAATATTAGTAATTATTAGTATAATATTATTATACAAATATATATTTGTACCTAAATATAAGATATTTTTGCTTGACAAGAGGCCATTTTTACTGCATAGACTCTATGTTTAGGTGCCATGTTTAGTCTATGTTAACAAAGCCTGGACAGAACAATTTGCATTAATTAATAGCCCAGATGGAAAGAGTATTATAAGAGTGTCAATACAAGTTGAAGACTGAGGGCTTTTCCTCACACATTTCTCTGGAGAAATCACCAAAAAACTTTGTCTCAGTTTCTCCAAATATGCAGATTCTCCAAACTAGATGATGTACGCGACTCGCATGCCCCGCCTTTATAATACTTTGGGGGAAAGGAAAGTTGTCAGGATTTAGTTTTTACTAGGTTGTGAAAGTATCAGTTCCTTGTTAGAGAATCACATAGTGATGAAGAGGAAACAGTAAAACAGTAGATTTCGGTTAAAAGAACCATGACATGTTTCCACCTGGTTAGCCACATGTGTATTACCTGCCTCTGTGAGAGGTCAAAGTGTGCATTTTAGAGTTAAGTATTTCTTCTGTTAGGGCTTGAAGGATTTGAATAAAATATTAAACTGTGATTTTTCTAATCAGTATCGTTTAAATCACATTTTTTCTTACAAATTATGAATTAAGATCCATTTTTTTGGTCCAAGAAGAATTAACCGCCTTTTTTTTACCTTGAGGCTTAGATGCTTAGCATAGTGCACCAGATTGCCTATTGATGTCACAGCGCATGGCTTTTTGGTTGCTTCTGTATGGTCTAACTCATCTACAGGCAGATCCATGTTATCAGGGTAAATTTCTCCACTTAAAACCTAAAATGAAATAAAAATTGCAGCTCTTGCTATTTGAAAATTGCACTTTGAAATTGTGATTTCAATACAAAAACTCTACTTTGGCATTAAGCTCTTTCTGCAGTGCCCCCTAGTGGCCATCCTGCAAGCAGCCAATATTTTTAATATATCAATACAGTAAAATAAGATGTTTTCATGGAACAGGTTATCAGGTGATCAAGGACTTTTGTCATGTCTCTCTGCGTGAAATGTTTCTCTCTCTCTTTAAATCAGTTCTACAAGATAGTAAATACAATAAAAAATGCAGAATAAAGGCTTTTAAAAAGTCTAAGCATTTTGTTCACTAGCTAAGACGTCCAGGTCAAGACATGAGGTGATAAATGGCTGTGTTAGCTCAGCTTTGCCAGAGTTAAATGGTGAGATGTAAGCGTCTCTGTGCTGAACTGTCCTCTGGCTCTCCTGCCTGAAAGCTGGTATGCAGAATACTTGCTGTGTTTAAACTGAGTGGATGGAAAAATGTCTCACACTGACGCTGCCCGGCTCCTCAGAGCCATGAAGAATGCAGATGCTATGGGAATGAAACGGTCTTCACTGTCTCTCCATCCACACC
This sequence comes from Pygocentrus nattereri, assembly GCF_015220715.1. Taxonomy (NCBI): domain Eukaryota; kingdom Metazoa; phylum Chordata; class Actinopteri; order Characiformes; family Serrasalmidae; genus Pygocentrus; species Pygocentrus nattereri. The sequence continues at coordinate 25,261,896 of NC_051219.1, read as the reverse complement.
GCCTCCGTTTCTCTCTCTCTCTGTTCTTCAGAGCAGTATCACTCCGCTCCATCTCTTCTGTCCTAATTTCATTCAGCACGCTAAACACTGTAGCATGAAGATATATCTGTTTAGTATCTCTCTCTCTTTCTTCATTCACATGCTCTTTTCTATCTCTTTTTCCTTTTTCTCTCTTTCCTCTCTTTTGATTTCTTTTCATTTTTGTTTTTTTCTATTTCTTTTCTCATTTTCTCAACTTTCATTTTCCTTTTTTCACTGTTTCTCTCTCATTTTAGTCGTTATCTATTTTTTATTCTCTCTCTTTAACCTGTCTTTCTGTCTCCTTCTTTCCCTCTCCATCTCTCCTTCCCTACTCTCTCTCTCTCTCTGATTTCTGTTCATTTTCTCTTTTGTCCTCCCACCTCTCTCTCTCTCTCTCATTTCCCATCGTTCTATTTTTTTTTCTTTCCTCTCTCTCTTTTGCTCTCTCCTCTCTCTCTTTGTATCTCTTCCCCTTTCTCTCTCTCTCTCCCTCTCTCTGTCCCTACTCTCTTTCTCATTTTTCTTCATTTTCTCTTTCTTTTTCTTTCTCTCTCATGCTGTCTCTTTCGTCTTTCCTCTCTCTCTCTCCTCTGTCTCTTTTCTCTCATTTCCTTTCATTCGCTTTCTTTTTCTTTCTCTTTCCCCTTTCTCTTTTCCTCTCTTCTCTATTTTTCTGTCTCTTCATCTGTCTCTACTTTCTCTTACCCCCACACTCATTTCCCTACATTCTCTCTCTTTTTTTCTCTTTCCTCTCTCACACTCTTTTTCTTCTTCATTTCCTTTCTCTCATTTCCCCTCGTTGTCTTTTTATTTCTCTCTCTTTTCGTCCTCTCTCTTTCTCAGTCTATCTTAATTCTCTCTCTCTCTCTCTCTTTCTCTCTCTCTCTCCCTCCCCTCCCTCTCTCTGTCCCTATCTCTCTCAGTGATGGCCCACGGTGTACTGTAGGTAATGAATAGGGCTTTCCTCAGGTTGAAAGCTAATTCTGGAGTGTCCTACAGCCGTTAGCTTAGCGCCTTGCTGCTGGACTCAGACTTATTAGCATGCACCGCTGATTCTGTGAAAGCTCGCCAACCTGAACTCATTCACTCACTACAGGGAAGTGCACAATTGGTTGAATTCCCTCTTGATGTACACCACTGTGTCTGCTCTGAGCAAGTGTGTGTGTGGACAGTTTTACAACAGTCAGTTGAGCTTTAAGAATCCATTCTGTCTGATACAGTTTGTTATGTGTGCTCATTTTAAACACGTTCTGTACTGCATTTTACTCCCATGTTTTTATTCTCTTATTGACATTTTAGTAGAATGTCTGCTTGTTTATGAACCTGAAATTTTGAGGTAGATTTTTTGGATTCCATCAGAATGGAGTGCCGATCCCCAACATAGAAAGAAAAGATTCTTGGCTGACGTTTGACCACCAACGTACATGGAAGCCAGCCAGATACTGATGAGTTTGGTAGCCTACCAGAGGAACCTTCACGTAGTAACTGCTAAACCTCTGAACCATCCACTGTACACCTGAACAGTGGCAAAGGAAGTACAGCACTTCTGCTCTTGGGTAAGAGTAGATGTACTCTTGATAACTCCTTAGTACTTGAGTAAAAATACATGTATTCTGTCTAGATTTCTCTTTGATGTACCATCGTACCTGCCTGTCAATGCGCTTGGGTATCAAAAGTGAAAGTACCATTGAATATCTTTTTGAGGGCTGGCCGCAAATATTCGACTATTTGGATATTTATTTGTGGAATTGGGATATTTGTTGTATTATTGTTTTTTGTTTTTTTGCTAAATGAAGGCTGGCAATAAAGACTAAAACACTGGGGTTCTTGGGAGAAACTCGAAGTTATGGTCCATAACGCATTCCTCATTCAGGACAACCCTACCTATTTAATTGACTCTGTTCATAACCCTGGCTCTGACACTAAGAATCATCTTAATTCCTTAATCCCTAAACCCAATGTTCCAATCCTATGCAGCCCACAAAATCATTTAAATTTTCTAGTAATATTAGCCTATTTCACAGTATTTGTTTGCTTTATTAAAAAGGGTTAAAGACACTGAAGTTATTATTATGGTTTGTTCAGTAGCATAGGGCTAATAGGTTATAGGCTAATGCATATTTCTTTTGTATTATAAGATTTTTGTGACCTGGGGTTATTTCTACTGTTCATTTGCTGTTCATTACGTTTCATCTACAGTTTATTTTATAGCATGGGACTAATATAACATGGGATTGTTTCTACCATTTGTTTTATAGCAATTTATTTAATATAATCTAGTATTATTTCTACGATCCACTTTTATAGCACAGGATTAATATAAACTGGGTTAATTTTTACCATTTATTTTATAGCACTGAACTAATATAACCTTGGATTGTTTCTGTGGTCTGTTTTTATAGCACAGGATTAATATAACCTGGGATTATTTCTACAGTCTGTTTTTATAGCACAGGATTGATATAACCTGGGATTATTTCTACAATCTGTTTTCATAGCACAGGATTAATATAACCTGGGATTATTTCTATAGTCTGTTTTTATAGCACAGGATTAATATAACCTGGGATTATTCCTACAGTCTGTTTTTATAGCACAGGATTAATATAACCTGGGATTATTTCTATAGTCTGTTTTTATAGCACAGGATTAATATAACCTGGGATTATTTCTATTGTCTGTTTTTATAGCACAGGATTAATATAACCTGGGATTATTTCTATTGTCTGTTTTTATAGCACAGGATTAATATAACCTGGGATTATTTCTATTGTCTGTTTTTATAGCACAGGATTAATATAACCTGGGATTATTTCTATTGTCTGTTTTTATAGCACAGGATTAATATAACCTGGGATTATTTCTATTGTCTGTTTTTATAGCACAGGATTAATATAACCTGGGATTATTTCTATTGTCTGTTTTTATAGCACAGGATTAATATAACCTGGGATTATTTCTATTGTCTGTTTTTATAGCACAGGATAAATATAACCTGGGGTTAACTCAATATCACAAAGCTATAACTCTGTCTCAGTGATCATATAAGAGTTTGAGCTTTAAGAATCTGTTCTCATTACGTGTGCTCATTTTGAACACATACTGCAGCAGACGTTATGCACCAATTTCCGTTCCCATGTTGACGAATGCTCAGTTTAGTAGAACATCTGCTTATTTATGAAATCAGAACGATTTTGGTTTGGAAAATGAGTTTGTTTTGACGAGTGGAGGGTAAACCCCGGTACATGGCCTGAAACCAGACCAACGAATGTTGTCTCTGAGGACACTGGAGGGAAGGTTCTAGAAGAGCGACATTACGGTTCCTGATGGTTAACCACAAAACCAAGTTTGGCTGTGTGGAGAGGGTCTGCAGCCCAGAGGAATGTGAGCTTAAACTCCCTGAAAGACGAGCTGGGGATGGCTGAGTGATCTGATTGGCTGTTTGCAGGCCGCGGTCAGATAATTACGACGTGGTATGGGTGGTTTTTGCAGCAGAAGGACTGAGGCTAGAAGAATCCACAGCTCTTGAGTCAAGAAGGACTCTGCCATTCCATCTATATTGTTACTGTCATAGCAAAACATTGCATCCCAGAATGGCAACTTTTTCAGGATAAGGAAAGAATGTGTAACAATGTTATTTTGGGTCATTTCTAAATGTTTACACCAGGAAAAACTGAGTATTTGAAGATTGCAATATAAAAAGTGCACTATATGGCTTCAACTAATGATTATGTCTGTAATTGGTTAATATATTGACTATATTTTCATCATCTATTTTAACCAGTTTAGTCAGTTGCTAATCAGTTCGATCCACTATCAGGGGAGCAGGAGATATGCTATTCTTTTGCATGTCCTTTCTTCTTAAATGTCTATGACTAATGTGCTGAAATCTTTGCTTTTGCTGCAAACCACCATACTGTTCATTTTAAGAGTGAAAAAGAAAGGTAATATTACCTCTACACTTCCTGTTGTGTATTACAGTCTTCCAGAATTACTGTGTGGATCATATGAACATTATAGACCTCTTTTTAAATGAAACAGTAGATGTCATATTGCTTCCTACACTTCCTGTAGTGTATTACGGTCTGTCAGAATGACTGTGTGGTTCATATGAACATTGAAGAGATCTTTTTAAATGAAACAATAGAAGTCATATTGCCCCCTACACTTCCAGGAGAGTATTACAGTCTGTGTGGATCATATGAACATTATAATTATGATTAAACTGTATAGTAGCTTCTCTGGACATCAGTTTGAGAGTATTCAGCTGCACTAACTCTGCTTTACATGAGTGACTAAACATCGCTATCAAAATCAAGCATCGTTAACCAGAGAGAACAGAGAAATGGGTGGATGGAGAGGAAGGAGTGAGAGAGGGGTGTATGTTTACCTGCATTTCAAACCAGTGAAGTGGTATAACAGTCTGTAGTGGTATATGGAGTACAACCCTTTCTCTGTCTCTGTCTCTTTTTTCTTTTTTTTTTTGATTTCTCAGTCATTACCTCTCCCTCTCTCTTGCTCACTGCCTCTTGTTTTAGCAAGTGACAGAGGAATCGACCAGTCATGTTTTGATTTACAGTTGGTAGGACCATTTTCATGGAAAAAAAACAACACTCTAGGCCAGTGGTGGGGTCCTGGGGGACCGGAATTCTGCACAGTTTGGTGATGTACCTGCTATAGGACACCTCATTCAACTTATAAACTAATTATTAAGTTTGTTTTTTATACTAGCGCAAGAAAATGAAATGTGCTTAACTCCAGCCCTCAGTTCCCCACCTCTGATCTACGTTTTGTGAAGATATGTCACTCACTGTAAATACAAGCCATACTCTGTGCAGGCCAGTCAAGTTCTCCCACACAAAACTCACTCATCCATGTCTTTATGGACCTCGCTTTGTGCACTGGTGCGTAGTTATGTTGGAACAGGAAACAATTCCTTTCACTGGAACTTAGGGGACGAGTCCAACTCCTGAAAAACCAACCCAAACTATTATCTCCCCTCCACCAAACCTTACGCTTGGCGCAATGCAGTCAGACAAGTAATGTTCTGGCAACCACCAAACCCAGACTCATCCATCGGATTGGCAGACGGAGAGGTGTGTTTCGTCACTCCAGAGAACACGTCTCCACTGCTCTAGAGTTCAGTGGTGACGTGCTTTACACCACTGCATTTGACGCTTTGCATTGCTCTTGGATGCAGCTGCTCAGCCATGGAAACCTGTTCCATGAAGCTCTCTACGCTGTTCTTGAGCTAATCTGAAGGCCACATGAAGTTTGGAGGTCTGTGGTGATTGACTCTGCAGAAAGTTGGTCCCCTGTGAACTATGCCACTCAGCATCCGCTGACCCCGCACTGTCATTTCTCGTGGTTGAATTGCTGTTGTTCCCAGTCGCTTACACTTTGTTATAATCCCACTGACGGTTGACTGTGGAATATTTAGCAGTGAGGAGATTTCACGACTGGCATCATATCACGGGTACCGCACTGGAATTCACTGAGTATATATATTTCAAACTTTTTGAATAATTCAGCCTCTGAGATGAAAACAGTAAAGTGATTAAAATACATTTTAACCCACTATCATAAAGCAATATGTCAAAACATCAGGCAGTGTATTTATAACCATTTCATATAATAACTGTCTGTGAGGGAACTGTTAGAGGTGGACCTTTGGTTCCTTTCACCACCACTGTGAACAATTCTGACTCTGTAAGTGTCTCTAGAACAGAGCATTTCACACCAAACCACTCTATATGACAACTATAGCAGGCATAGCAACACAGAAACAGTAGCACTGCATAGTTTAGCCAACTATATTAAATGAAAAAATGAACAGTGATTGAGGTCAGTTTATATTCACAGTGAAAACATTGTATAGGAACTGTACTGTGAAAATGCATGATAAATACAGTGTAGATATACAGCAGCACTCCAGCACAGTGATGTGAAAAAATTACAGGAAGAGTTCAACTACACTGTCCATGTTTAGACAAATAACACTGTGTGTGCGTGTGTGTGTGTCTGTGAGTGTCTCAAGAGAGCGTCCGTGTTTGAAATGGCCTTTATTAGCAAATGTCACACTGCAAGGGGGCCATCACGCACAGTTCTCTGTCCTAAAGCCCCACGGGGAGAAAACTCCAGACAAAAGACATTTAAAGTGGCTGCGGGAGGCACTTATTCCAGCATTTCATCTCTCCTACTTTGTGAATGCATTAGGCTGTTTGCTCTATTGTAAGACATCAGTGCACACTTTATTAATTTAAAGCAAAGGTTTAGCAAAAATTGTGTATTTACACCTGCCCCCCCACTCCAGCTAAATGTAGTATAGGCTAGTGTAGCTAACAAGTAACAGAAGCTTACTCCACACTAATTAGCACTGAGCTAAATCATTACACTTTTGCAGTAAACTGTGTGATGGTGTTTAGTCTTTGTAATAGACTTGATTATGTGGTTACACGCACTGTTGTGTATAAACATAGACTAAAGCATGTTAGCATTAAGCTAAAAACAGCTGTAGCAGCCATCTTAACTTGTTAATGTCAATATCTGGAGTTTCTGAATAATGTTTTTCAAACCACCTGACTGAGAAGTGTGTTTTATCACTTAATTTATTATTACATTTTATGTTTTCTTGGTCACATAGGATTGCTGATACTGTTCACATAATAGATCAATAGAAAATCCACATTTGAAGTAAAGAACCAAAGTTTGAGGTATGATATGAATTACATGTAATCAAAAAATGTAATTGTGTACTATTAGACATTCCTCCAAAGTACAACTATACAAAATTCTATCACTTTAGACCCATCAGAACTGAAGTTGTTAGACATGAATGGATTTCAGACTGCATTTTGTTTGTATCTTTGTTTTTTGTATGGTAAAAGGAAAGTATTCAGTTAAATGTTTTTTAAAAATGTGTCATTTGGGATTTTCCCCTTATAAAAAAATAAAATGTTAACATATTTTCTTTATATTTTGGATGCTGTTGGACAACTGATAACAATTTATTTAATTAAATAAATTAACCAAGTATTTCTATTCGCATAAACTGTTCCTCTGAAAACATATACGAAACTGTGGAGCTGAATTATTCTTGAAACCACACGCCGAGTCGAGCAGTAGAGCAGTTTAATTGTAAAGTCTGGCAGTCTTGCTGAAAGTGAGAAGTGTGTGTTCTTTGCTCTTTGGCCTCGTCGACTCTGCCCGATAAACATATACGCACGTCTGCATCTGATGTCAGCTCCGTGGCCTTAGAGTGCCTTTTCTCCTCTCCAGTCCAGCTCGCTTTGTTGTGGTCAGTACAAAGCCTCGTTTGCATGTTCGGCTGCCGCTCGGCCGCTTCCTTTCTTCTCTGGCATTTACTCTTATTTTCTTTGTTCTCCGTGATGTTTCCATTGCTTTCCTCGAGGGGACGGAGCAGGACTGGAAGAAGTGGAGCTGACATTTGCTCTGGAAAGGGTAATGTGATGCTGATGTGGGCCTACCCTGTCCATTGCAGTGGGCGTCTGAGACCACCAGGGTAAATGAGCCCCCAAACCTTCAAACCTACCTGCACACATCTCAGCAGGAGCTACAATCATCAATGCAGACTTGAAATAATGTATCTCCATATAAACATATATTTTATTAATAATAAAAAACATAATTAAGGTATAGAACCAAAAAAGGAAAAGAAATCATGTTTTACATTAAAACACTAAAAACTTTGCAGAAAATGTGTTTCAGTGGTGACAATTCTTCGTGTTCCACTGATTTTCACACTTTGGGACTTTCCAGACTTTCCTACAAAACAATGATATCTAACTGCTAAAGGGATGCAGCCTCACTTCCTTTTGGGGCGTGGCTAAAATAAGGCTACATACTAAAACGCTGTGTTTCAGTAATGACATGAAGATGTGGGACAGCATTTTAAAATTTTTTTTAATTAAAATGAATTAAAGCCATGATAAATCTCTGCCACCTTCACTTGAAAACTAATTAAAAAGGCCTTTTAACAACTAAAAAAATGCAATTAAAAAATGCAAGTATATAAGTATATTTTCACAAGTTTAAATTTAGGAGTTAGGGATTGGGACAGACACCTATCAATAGAATGTACGCTATAAATCATGACTTTGTATATATTTGGCTTATGACTATCTCTATTAATGCATTTGGTTTTTAGGACATAATCCTTGTAAATAACTAAGCTCTGAATACTTTATTACTTTTAATTTTTTTTGTGAGCACAGTTTGTATTTGTAATTGAGTAGAATGATCCATATATAGACACAGAGATCATTGTGAAACTATTAGAAGATAAAGTCATGCATATGTCTTGATGGTCCTGGTGGTCACATCTTTCGTAGCCCACAGTGGTTTGTTCATTTTCCTCTATAAAAAAAGCCACCTGTCATATTTTGATTCCTGTGTTTTCCACTAAAAGCACTCCCAGGTGGGTGTTTTTTCCCTGTTAAAAACATGACGTAGGTCCTGCTCACAGTGTTGCTTTTTCCTTTCATTTTTTCCTGTTTTTTTGCTCTGTGGCTTATAAGCGTGGGGGTATTCACACGTCGCGTAATAACGAGAATATCGTTTTGGACGAGCTCGGAAAGAGTGAACATGCTGCCTGAAATAAACATATGGCACATAAGTGGTGATTCAGTGCCTGGGATTGTAGCGTAGACTAAATTAGGAAATTCAGTCACATAACAGTCCAAAAAAACATGTATTTATTATGTATTTATTTATTTATTTATTTGAGGAAGGCAGGTGCAATGAAAAGTAGCTTTGGTAAAGTGCTGTTATTGTGGACTGACAGGTGGTCCACAAACAAATGACTCATTTGGAAGAATTTTTTGTTTTATTTTCTATTGTATTTTCAAATGATGAAGCAAAATTAGGGAAAAAGTAAGTTCTGATAATGGCTGTTACAGTGTTGTATGGTAAAGTGTCACTATAGAGCAGTTATCAAAATCAAGATGAACGCCTATTTTAATGTCCATTGTGGTTAGTGGTTGGCAAAATGCAGACTTTAAGGTGGCTGCTGTTTTTAGCTCTGCAGATGTATACACACACTCTTAAAAGGCTGGTTCTTCAAGGGTTCTTTGGTAAACAAGATGGTTCTATATAGAACTATGAGCACTCGAGGAACAATTTGGGTGATTATAAGGTTCTTTGCATTGTGATATGGTTTTTCAGACTGATGGAGAATGTAGAGATGGCTCTGTATAGAACCTTTTTGAAAAGGGTTCTATATAACACCAAAAAGGGTTCTTCTATTGTTATAACGTAAATGCTGTAACAATAGAAGAACACTTTTTGATGTTATATAGAACCATACAACACATTTTTTATCAATCTGAAGAACATTTCTTGATGCAAAGAAGCTTTTAATCATGCAAGAGGTTCTTTGAGTTCTATATATAACCATATATATCACAGCTCTCGGAATTAAAAACTTGAATCTCCAAAACTTTACAGGAAAAGGATTAAACATACATTTACTTTTAATTGTCATTGTAATCAGACTTTTTTCCAAATCATTTTGGACCATTTCTGTTGATCCATTCATCATGACATTTACACACAGTGTTATATACAATGATATATATATGATATATATGTATATATCATATATCATATATATCATATTTTATATATATATATATATATATATATATATATATATATATATATATATATATATATATTAGTCTGTCTTTATAGACAACATCAGAAACAAGAAGATTAGGGGAGCTGAGGGGACTGCCACAATCCTAGATTTCAGGACTCCATAACTGCAAATGCTAAAAACAATAACAAAAAATAACTTTAGGGTGTTTGAGCATAGCTTAAGGGTGGAGTTTGTATTTTTATTTTATTTTATGCTCAAGATCTGTGCTGTTTAACTTAACACTGCATTTTGAAATAAAGTGAATCCCTTCCCCAGCTGTTGGCCACTTGGGGCTTGAGACTTGTGCGTCGCAATGGGCATGTGGCTAGAACATAAGCAGGAGTTGTAGGCTGTTTCTGTGCTTTGAAGCGGCCCAATGTTGCAATGCTGTGATGTTGTAAACAGAAAATTTTCAACCAATGTAATTATCTCCCACTCCCATCCATTTGTTTCAACCGCCGTAATAATCTCCCGCTAGATGCAGTGCTTCCTCTAGGATCTTTCACAGCAGCAGAGGAAGGCCAGGAGGACCAGGTCAGGACCACTGATAAAAACACAGTCTCACGCACATCAGCAAATCTATCAATGTGTGATTCACTTCTAATCTTAATTCACATAAAACGTTATAAATTCCACTTTAAATAGTGCATTCTCAGGCACCAGAATGCAACTGCTGTACCATTTAAGGTGGAACAGGAAAATTCCATCAAGAAGCTCCATGCTTTATCGTTTAAGGTGGAACCGGAAAAATCGAACAAGAACACTTCAGCTTTGCGTAAGAAGGTGCTAATCTACACTCATATCTACAAGCATTAAGGATGCCATAACTTACCTTCAATTCTTACGCAGCAATAACAATCAGTGTAAATAAATGAATATAACTTTTACATCAACTTAAGGTTCATAGGTTGTTAAATGAAATAAGCTTAATACAAAACCAGAGGAAAACCAATCACTCCAATGAGTTCCCTGTGCTTTAGCAACCACACAGCCATGTCCACACAAACAAAAAAATCACCCAAACATGACCGTGAATCACTACATTCACCTCATTATATAATCATATCCCACTTTCTGAGTGCAGTATTTTTGAAATCGTATAATTTCCTTACACTGGTGCTCTGTGGTCCAGCAGCAATGGCAGTGCCATTGATGTGACGGCATCTATGCATGTATATCTATGATTTGCGCAGTGTTGGTTCACTCTTTCTAACCGTTATTTAAAATGAAAAGCCCTCTGGAGAGATTTGTAATTGCAACTTCATGACATTTCATAAATATCTGAAGCAGCAATGGTGGTGCGGTGCAAAATACATACAGTAGAAACACTGAGGTGTGTGCTTGTTTCTTATGGGTGACACAAGATTCTGCCTGATATCAACAATCTGACTTTTTGGTGCTCCGCTCATTTGCAGTTTGTCCAGTAAGAAAGAGCAGAGAAAGCAGCTATGAGACTACAAAAGTAAATTCACTAAGCACTATTAATTCATCTGTAAGACAAGCTAGTTAAGATGCTAATGTTAACTATATTAGCATTAATGCTCTACAAAATGGGTGTTTTTTCTAATATTCTCGTACTCGACAGAGGAAAATATAACCTCCATCTCAAGGTTCACCAATAAGTCCACGTTGATGTGATCCGATTTCCAGTCTGTGCCATACAGGCTAAATAAGCGGCTACATTTGGCACAGAGGCTGTCAATCAATCTGTTAGAATCCACCCCCAAAGGGCAGAAAAGGCAACAGAGTAAAAGAAAATATGAAACTCTTCTTTTAATGTCATTTTGTGGGAAAAAAAACTGGAAGGTAACTCAAATATATGAAGGTGTTTGCGGGAATATTTGTTTTTCACAGATAAAAAAAAACACCAGCGCAGGGACTTCAGCAGCTCCACATGGTTAGAGGTTTGTGATGATTTAGCTAATTGGTGAGGTTTAAGCTTTTCAGTTGCTTGTTAGCTACTTTAGCCCCTTAGTTTCAGTGTGAAAACTAAAGAATTAACTTCAGACATCAAACATGTCTTAGCTAATCGACTACATTTGCAGTGAGAGGGGGAATAAATTCAATTTTTCAGCGGAACTATCACTTTAAATTCTAGCCAGCTACCCAGGAATGCAGTGATTAAGGGCCGGTTAGACTGGGGCATCAGTGAGAGCGGGGAGTGTGATGGAGCAATTTAGCTCAGCCACAGGCTGTAGACTGACCCAGAAAAGTTTCTCCATCACTTCCTCTCTTTCTTTCTCTCTCTCTCTCTCTCTCTCTCTATCTCTATTTCAGCAGGCCTAACAGTGTCACTGTGAGAGATGGAGTGATGGCGTAAAGGAATGTAAACATCTTATCACTACTGTCGTAAAAATCTAGTATCTCTGAAAAGTTGACTTCACAGGAAAAAGACCAAATTCTCTTAACTTTAGCACCTTTCCACACTTTGGAATCATGTTTCAGTCAATGTGTTGAATAAAAATGAAGGTATTAACTGACAATGAATTCTCAGTGTTATTCAGCTTTCTCAGTCAGTTTACAGTCTGCAGATCATTTTATACATTTATCTGCCATAAACCTGAATCAATGGAACACATGAATCACAAACTTTTAAACAGTGATTTGAAGCTTCAAATCTCCAAACTCCAGTTTAAGTTTTTTTTTTTAAGTGCAACACGATTTTACTGAAAGTCGTTTTGGAGCATTTCTATTGGTCCCGCTGGTGAAATGTTCACAGAATGTAAACGATTTCAAATGAAACCTCACAGTTCTGAGGTTATGATATGGCAGCGAAGTTTTTGAAGGATCTTCTATGTTAGAATGTTTCTGATCATGGCTGTGAGAGAGTGACAGGACTGGATGATATAATGTTCATAATAATATTAGTATCATAATTCCGTCCTTTGCAATGCTAAGAATGCAGAAATCAGCCTCTAACCAATCACAGTGTTTTATTGTGTGCTGTGAGAATCCATCCATCCATCCATCCGTCCATCCATCCATCCATCCATCCTTTAGTTCATTGAGCTATTCTTCATCCATCCATTCATCAGTGAACCTGTGCATCCATCTTTTCATCCATCGATCCATTTATCAGTTTGTTTCATTAATCAGTCCATCAGTCTATTCATTCTTCAGTATTCCATTCATGTCAACTGTTCCATCCATCAGTCCACTCATCTATCAACCATTTCATTCATCAGTTAATTTATTCATTTACTTCCATTGATCCATCATCCATATTTATCCATCCATCCTTCAGTCCATTTCATTAATCCGTCTATTCATCCATCCATCAGTGCATTCATCTATAAACCGTTTCATCCATCAGTTCATTTGTCCAGAAGCCTATCCATCCATCCATTCATCCATCCTTCAGCTATTTCATTCATCAGTTAATTTATTCATCCATCTATCCATCCATCCATTTATCAGTCCATCTCATTAATCGGTCTAATGATCCATCTCTCATTCCATTCGTCAGTTCATCCATCAGTCCCTTCATCTATTAACCATTTCATGCATCAGTTTATTTTCTCATCAGTCCATCCATCCATCCATCCATCCATCCATCCATCTATCCATCCATCCATTCATCCATCCATCTATTCATCTATCCATCCATCCATTCATACATCAGACTTTTCATCTATTAACTATTTCATCCATTGGTTAATTTTTTCATCACATTATCCATCCATCCATCCCTCCATCCAGTCATCCACCCATCAGTCTTTTCATCTATCAATTATTTCATCCATCAGTACATTTATTATTCAGATAATCCATCCATCCAGTTTCCCTCCCTGTTTATCTATCCTCAGTTTTTCAGACTTTTTTCACTCTGTTATAATTTATCTTTGTTTTTAAATCCTTGCCAGTTTAAACCTGAAAGAAAATGAATTTGCATGTATGATTTCATCTTGTTCTGCTCTCTGGGGTCGTCTATTGTTCATGATTTAAAACAATCATATTCAGGGAGCGCTGCTTATCCATCGAAAAAAAAATACATTGATTCTCATGTTGTTTATCCATCAGAAGAGTTGTTTTTTTCCCTCTCTTTCTCTCTTCTGGCTTCTTCTCAAACAAACTTTGTATCTTATGTTGAACCAGCCGGTTCAGAACCAGCCATCTGTTTCGATTGCGGTCCGGATTTGGTTTGGGGCTTTAAGTTTTTTAATTTTTTTTTTCTTTTTTCCCCTCACTTTGTAACTCTTCGTTTCCTGCTTTTTCTTTCTAGAAGCACTCCTTGATTCGTCTCCAAATTCAAATCTCTTGATTTGGCAAGATATTGCATTACCTCCATGTTCACTGTCTTTTTCTAACCTTTGAACTTCTGCGCTGTAGGCGAAAGAAGCTTCTCAAGCTTTTTTCCAAGGATTTGCACTGAAACTACGAGGCAAATACAAGGCTAATGTAGCTAGCAAGTAATGGAAGCTTATACTCCACCAGTTAGCATGGTGCTAGCTGCATGCATAAAACATCGCCTAAGGTCGTGTGCAGGTGTTCATATTTATAGATATAAGTGGGGCAAAGGTACAATTATTCACTAAACTGTTACTGTAAAATCCTCCTGCTTCTTAAAACTGGAGAATACCCAGGTGGAAAGGCACTTTGCCACATAAACCATGACAAAACACTCCTCTGCTCCATCCCTTCATCCATCTATTCATTTCTCAGCATCTCTTCTCAAACAGGAGATTCATCATCATAGATTCTGAACCAGCAGCAAAGAAAAACCTCCGGCACCTAAAGATTAAAACCTGTGCCCACTAGCCACCACTCCCCCAGAGCTCAAACAACTGCGTCCACCTGCAGTTATAAATGGGCATTTAATGCAATTACGTTTTTGCTTTGTAAAGCTTTTTTGTGCAATAGCCGAGCACTGGGAGTCCGTGCAAATTTATGACTTAGCAAGAGCCGTGAGCTTGCATGGTTATATATTTCGCTCCAAAATGGGTCTAGCCCAGACGGCTGATTTCACCCACTATAACTCAGCGCAGTTCCCACCAGCAGTTAATGTAGAGAAATTGGGTTCTGTGCTGCCTTCGTTTTAAACATCATTTCACATAAAAATACAAGATACCAGTGCTGGCATCTCGCTGGTGTATCCAGGGTTATGTATTGTATGTGTAGAAATATGTCTAGAAAATATATAGAATAGTATATACAGATTAGTTATATACTTATTTAATAAATAAATAAATATACTTTATTTAGACTGCTGGGATAGGCTCCAGCATCCCCCCACAACCCTGAGAAGCGGCTTAGAAAATTGATGGATGGATGGACTTTATTTAAACACACACAAACACACTCACTGGCCACTTTATTAGGTACTGTTCATATAGCTATTCAGCCAATCACATGGCCACAAGTGGCCGGAAGTGCTAGTAAACCTAATAAAGTGGCCAGTGAGTGTGTGTGTGTGTGTGTGTGTGTGTGTGTGTGTGTGTGTGTGTGTGTGTGTGTGTGTGTGTAATATATATAAACTATATGACACTATTCACATTGCTTAAACAAGCAAAAAAGTGAATTAAACATCAACACACCATAAACCACAAAACTACTACATATGATTAGTAGTAATATACAGTAATGTTAACACAAAAGGATTTTGAGCATGTGGCAGGTGGGTTATAGTGATTTGCTTTTGAATGTTTTGTCATTTCCATCTCACTCGCTTTCCATCAGTTCAGATCACGGCATTTTATCTGTATTGGCTGAACAAATAATATTAATGTGAACATCTCATCAAAAATAAAGGCAAAAGAGCATAAGCAATGTGAAATGTCCTCATTTATTTTCACTCTCTTGCTCCCTCTCTCTCTTCTGGATGAGTCTGTGTTGGTTTTTAACCTCACCCTTAGGGAAATGAGCGTTAGCAATCAGCTAAATCTCCTCTCTCTCTCAGTTTGGATATCACAGCAAAGTTAACAGTGACCCCTCTCTCTTTCATACTTCCATCTTTTAATGCTTTCTATTTTCATTCCTAAATGGTTTTTAAAAGTCCCTCTTGACCCAAATCCCTTCACTCTTAAATTCCACAAAAACGGCTACAATCTTATCAGATCAGTTGGGTGTATTTTAGGAGCAGAGAAAAATTACAGGATTTTTCTTTTCCAGTGCATTAACCATTTGTTTGATTACCATTGTATACAGAACATTCTACTGAATTGTATGAACCGCACTCTCTCTCTCTCTCTCTCTCTCTCTCTCTACATGATCTCTACATACACACACACACACATACATTTTCCAAGCCACTTCTCCCTCAGGGTTGCGGGGGCTGCTGGAGCCTACCCCAGCGGTCATCGTGCAGAAGGAAGGATACACCCTGGACAGGTCACCAGTCCATCGCAAGGCAGATAGACAGACATACACATTCACACACACACTCAAACATAGGGCCAATTTAGCATGTCCAGTTGGCCTAACGGCATGTCTTTGGACTGGAAATTGGAGATATATTATTGATGCATCTTTTTTCTATACGGGATCTCGTTTTTCTCACTGTGTGACGACTTAGTACTTTTAGCGAAGTATTTGTAATGATCACAGCAACACAGCACGAAAGCACCGTTTCTCAACGAGACTGCAGGACACTTGTCAGGTCACTTGTCTCACAAGTCTCTGCTGGCTAGTAGCGGCAGAGAGAGGCAGAGAGAGATTTAGCTAAGAGGAGTATTTGGAGATGAGTAGACTTATTTGCATTTACATTAAAAAGTTGTAAAGCAGAAGTTGCTTCTCTTTCGAATTTTCCCGTTCCACTTTAAATGGTGCCGTATTTACATTCGGCGCCTCTGTTAGAATTTAAGTTGTAACGGAAAAATTCAAACAAGAAGCTACTTCAGCCTCGTAAAACAGCTGAACGATGAGAGACATTTCACAATAAGCTGCTTTACTTCTGAGGAAAAGTTTCTGGTGGAGATGGGAGGAAAGCGGCTATAGCTGAGCTAAAGCTTAAAGCAGAGCAAAGTTTGTGTGTTTTCAATCATAATATTTTAGTCTATACTAGGACATCAGCACACACTGAGATATACTGGGCATTGAATATTGTGGTTTTCAAGGTGGTCTGATTTTTGTTGAAAGGACAAATTGTCTCTTCTGAACATTTGTGTTGTGACTCCTGATCTAACCTGGCTTTTAACGCAGAGGGAGCCGGTCGGATTTCTCACTCATCCAGTTGTGCTTTTATTATGTGCCGCCACAGACTGTCCGGGTGCTGCACTTACCCACTTCCAATTTCTGCCCTTTGCATTCCGTCAACATTACATTCTAAATAAAAGTTTAGAAAATCAATTGTTGACGTGAATCGATTCAGAATCATTCATGTCTGCATCGCAGTGCATCTAAAATCGTTTTTTTGAACCTAACTTTATTAGGTTCAACTGTTCAATTGCTTGTTAAAACAAAGAGCTAATCAGCCAATCACATGGCCGCAACTCAATGTATTTAGGCATGTAAAGGTGGTCAAGACAACTTGCTGAAGCGCAAACCGAGCATCAAAATGAGGAAGAAAGGTGATTTAAGGGACTTTGAACATGGCATGGTTGTTGGTGCCAGACGGGCTGGTCTGAGTATTTCAGAAACTGCTGATCTACTGGGATTTTCATGCACAACCGTCTCTAGGGTTTACAGAGAATGGTCCGAAAAAGAGAAAATATCCAGTGATTGGCAGTTGTGTGGATGAAAATGCCTTGTTGATGTGAGAGGTGAGCTCTTAAAGGAGTGGTTCTGCAGGTGGGGACCACAGACCACTTCTCAGTACCTCTGCTTTCTGGCTGATGTTTTGGTCACTTTTGAATGTTGGTGGTGCTTTGACACTCGTGGTAGCATGAGACGGACTCTACAACCCACACAAGTGGCTCAGGTAGTGCAGCTCATCCAGGATGGCACATCAATGCGAGCTGTGGCAAGAAGGTTTGCTGTGTCTGTCAGCGTAGTGTCCAGAGGCTGGAGGCGCTACCAGGAGACGGGCCAGTACAGCAGGAGACATGGAGGAGGCCGTAGGAGGGCAACAACCCAGCAGCAGGACCGCTTCTTCCACCTTGGTGCAAGGAGCAACAGGAGGAGCACTGCCAGAGCCTTGCAAAATGACCTCCAGCAGGCCACAAATGTGCATGTGTCTGCACAAACAGTTAGAAACCGACTCCATGAGGATGGTATGAGGGCCCAACGTCCACAGATGGTGTTGTGCTCACAGCCCAACACCGTGCAGGATGCCTGGCATTTGCCAGAGAACACCAGGATTGGCAAATTTGCCACTGGAGCCCTGTGCTCTTCACAGATGAAAGCAGGGTCACACTGAACACATGTGACAGACGTGACAGAGTCTGGAGACGCCGTGGAGAGTGATCTGCTGCCTGCAACATCCTTCAGCATGACCGGTTTGGCAGTGGGTCAGTAATGGTGTGGAGTGGCATTTCTTTGGAGGGCCGCACAGCCCTCTATGCGCTCTCCAGAGGTAGCCTGACTGCCATTAGGTACCGAGATGAGATCCTCAGACCCCTTGTGAGACCATATGCTGGTGCGGTTGGCCCTGGGTTCCTCCTAATGCAGGACAATGCTAGACCTCATGTGGCTGGTGTGTGTCAGCAGTTCCTGCAAGATGAAGGCATTGAAGCTATGGACTGGCCGCCCGTTCCCCAGACCTGAATCAGATTGAGCACATCTGGGACATCATGTCTCGCTCCATCCACCAACGCCACGTTGTACCACAGACTGTCCAGGAGTTGGCGGATGCTTTAGTCCAGGTCTGGTAGGAGATCCCTCAGGAGACCATCTGCCACCTCATCAGGAGCATGCCCAGGCATTGTAAGGAGATCATACAGGCACGTGGAGGCTACACACAATACTGTGCCTCATTTTGACTTGTTTTAAGGACATTACATCAAAGTTGGATCAGCCTGTCGTGTGTTTTTCCACTTTAATTTTGTGTGTGACTCCAAATCCAGGCCTCCATTGGTTAATACATTTGATTTCCATTGATGATTTTTGTGTGATTTTGTTGTCAGCACATTCAAGTTTGTACAGAACAAAGTATTCAATGAGAATATTTCATTCATTCAGATCTAGGATGTGTTATTTAAGTGTTCCCTTTATTTTTTTGAGCAGTGTAAATTTATATATTTGTGTTATGGTTCCTAAATATGGTTCCTCTCATGACCACTGTAAAGATACCTGAACTATTTCACATCAAAACCATTCTGAAACACTCTGTTTACATGTCAACCACTGAATTATGCAGAAGTTGTTTTTTTTTTTTTTTTTTTTTAGCATAGTCAGATCTTATAGCTTGATGGATTGAGAACAGGTAGCATCTAATAGCATAAAACCCTGAGGGCTATAATGAGTGGCAGAATTAATGATGGCAGACAAGAAAGAAGCAAAAAAATACATCAAAGCCTTTTTTTTAATAATCTATATGGATGACAGGACTGAAATGAGTGAAGGAAGATCTCCCTCAGTGGTTTCATCTGGATGAGTGTCTCGACCAGGCAATTAGTGAAGTTCATGTTCATGAATGCAGGAAACTGTTTTTAAGTTGGGGTAGTGAAAATTTAAGCAGTATATGTGATGTATACAAATCTTGCTAAATGCTACATCAGATAACTTTTATTTAGCTTTGTATGCTCGGGAGAATCTGCCATAGAATAGATGTTTTAGGGCTAATGTTAGCCAGCTTTTCTGGTGGATCACTGATCTGTTTCATAGGAACAGCTGTAGGCCTAAGATTAGCAAACTAATGATAAGGATAAATTCAATTTGAGGTAGCTGCAGAGTCGGTTTATGAGAAGCCTGGCCACTTCCTATTCACCCTGTTATATCAAAAACAGCAGAGGGCGCCCACGAGGGAGTCCACAATGAAGAGAATTATGTATTTCACTAAAAATACAAAGAAATCTTATCTCCTTTTTGTACAGCAAATGGGTTTTGGGCAGCAGAAGGCGGGCATTACTGCTAGAGCGTGATGATTGGTGAGTGAAGCAGCTCATTGGCGGTTCACACTCACAGACGTCATGAACGTCAAATTCCTATAGCTTAAAAATATAACAGCAGTGTAAAACTGTGTGCTGTTCTGTGTTCAGGAAGTGATTCTACTCTTTAACATTAAAAATGTTTAAGCATTTATAAACTATGATTTTGCGCAAGTGCGCAACTCATTCATTTTGGATTCACGCGGGAGTGCCCTCTAGCGTTTGAGAAGCCTGGAAGACATTGCAGAGTGGTTATTCACCTCCCTACAAATTCTCTGGTAGCTGTTCTAGGGCAGCGTTAACCGTTCATGAGTGTCACAGATCTTTTCTGTTAGGAACAGCTGCAGGGATGTTGTACATTATGTATCGTTAACTAAAGATAAGGATCAATATCATTAGGAATAGTTGAACAGTCAGCGTTAGCCAGCTGATCTAGAGGCTCACTCTGTCATCTCTCATTAACTGCTGTACGGCTAAAGTTAGCTGGCTAACCTAAAGGATCACACTGCTTTCTGTTCTCAAGACTAGCTGTGGTATGGCTAGCATAAGCTAGTTGAGCTGAATGATCACTACTCATGAGGAACTCAAGGGCTAATATTAGCTGTTCATGAGTTTATCTGTCTTTAGGAATAGCTACTATTGAGACAACATTAACTAGCTATGAAGATCACTGTTCTCCCTATTATTAAGCGTTATAGTGCTATTGCTTATTAGCTGATGTGGAGCATGTTCTCTCTTAAAAGATCACTGTCATAGAGCTAACATTAGCTAATCTTGTTAGAAATTGCTGTAGGTCTAACGTTAGCAAGCTAACTTATAGCATCACTCTGCTGTCTTGTAGGAATAGCTCTTGTGGAATTAGCATTAGCTAGCCGCTCTGATATTAGTAGTAACACCTGTAGGGCTAACATTAGCTAGCCGCTCTGTACCGCTCTCTCAGCCCTGTTAAAACACAGCATAGACCAGCATGGCTGGTCACCAGCAAATCCAATATGGTCAACCAGCATGACCATGATGGGGTGGCCAGCTAAACCAGAAACAGACTAGCACTAGGCCAGAATAAGCTAACATAGACCAGCAAATGCTGTTTTTTTTTCCAACAGGCATGTTAGGAACAAAGGATTGTAAGTTTAGCATTAGCTGGCTAAACTGAGCTGCTGTTTTGTTTCTTGCTGAGTTTGACTTGACAGCCCTCTTGAAAACATCCTTTTTTGAGACATAATGAAATGCTTTTTTTGTAGGTTGCAAACTACATTATGCTAAGCTAAATAAATGACATATGACAAAATATAAACTCCCTACAACAGGCACAAATTAGCCTGTATTGCAATCAGCATACTTCACTTTAAAGGGAATTTCTTTATTTCTTTATTTTAACAATAACAGTTGCAGCACCCTCAAAACCCCCCACTTACCGCATCCCTGCATGTGATGAAACCATCTGGACGCATTAGCGGCCAGCCAGCAGCAGAAAGCTCTAGTTTTAGTGAGCTGATTGCTATGCCAAACACAGCCAGCAAGCGTGGAGCTACAAAACAGGAGAGAATTAGAAATTCCTGTTTAAGCTTTAGAAGTAATGGACTTAAAGTGATTTATTCATTTATTCTTGCCTGCATGCATTTCCTCCAGATATATATATATATATATATATATATATATATATATATATGTGTGTGTGTGTCTGTGTGTGTGTGTGTGTGTGTGTGTGTATATGTGCATATATATATATATATACACTCACCGGCCACTTTATTAGCTACACCTTGCTAGTAAAAGGTTGGACCCTCTTTTGTCTTCAAAACTGCATTATTTCTTTGTGGCATACTTTCAACAAGGTGTTGGAAATAGTCCTCAGAGATCTTGGTTGGTTATTTGAGTTACTGTTGCCTTTCTATCATCTCGAACCAGTCTGCCCATTCTCCTCTGACCTCTCACATCAACAAGGCATTTTCGTCCACACAACTGCCACTCACTGGATATTTCCTCTTTTTCGGACCATTCTGTATAAACCCTAGAGATGCCACGTTCAAAGTCACTTAAATCACCTTTCTTCCCCATTCTGATGCTCGGTTTGCACTTTAGCAAGTTGTATTGACCACCTCTACATGACTAAATGCACTGAGTTGCGGCCATGTGATTGGCTGATTAGCTATTTGTGTTAGCAACTGAATAGTTGAACCTAATAATGTGGCCAAAAAGTAAAAGGAAGAAATAAAATACAAGAAAAATGTAGACGCAAATGCAGATGGGTCTTCTAATGAAACCATGAGCTCTGAATAGTGATGTGTGTGTGTGTGTGTGTGTGTGTGTGTGTGTGTGTGTGTGTGTGTGTGTGTGCATGTGTCTTTAGCCATATTAGGGCTGAAGTCGGGGTGTGTTTGTGTCGGTCGATAGTCCAAAAGAAAGACCCGGGTGGATGAGTGTGGATGTGTGTGTGAGAGAGGTGCTAATGGCCCTGAATGTGTTTCACTTCAAAACTCATCCCACAAGGAATCCGTTAGCGTTCAGTTACCTGCTGCTAATGGACTGACACCTCTTAACTCCTCTGTCTGTGTGTGTGTGTGTGTGTGTGTTTCACTCTCAGAATGATGATAGTTCTCAATCGTTGAATAGGACAGTAAACATTGGAGTTTTGGCCCCGTTGGGTTTAGCGGTGCTCAGAGTGTGAGAGTTATTGACCTAAAAGGTGTGTGTGTGTGTGTGTGTGTGTGTGTGCGAACTCACTGGAATTTCTCTAAAGTCTCAGAATCCAGCTGGCTGTATAAGATTGCAATATAAATGGCTGTGAGGCTGCACAGTTTATCATTTGTAAATTGTTAGTCTTTTCACTACTGATACTAGAAATGTAGTGCTCAAGTCTTGATAGCATAAATTAACAGCCTCTGTCTTAACATCATTTAGACTTGGTCTCGCCTCGCCTTCAACATCATTTAGACTTGGTCTTGTCTTTGTCTCAACATTATTTAGGCTCTGTCTCGTCTTGCCCTCAAAATCATTTAGACTTGGTCTCGTCTTGCCCTCAACATCATTTAGAATTCGTCTTGTCTTTGTCTTGACATCCTTTAGACTCAGTCTCATTATCTACACCATTTAGGCTTGGTCTTGCCTCACCCTCAACATCATTTAGACTTGGCCCTGTCTTTGTCTCGGCATCATTTAGGCTCAACACCATTTAGACTTGGTCTCATCTCCCCTCAACGTAATTTAGACTCTGTTTCATCTCACCCTCAGCATAATTTAGACTCTGTCTCATCTAGCCCTCAACATCATTTAGTCTCTGTCTCATCTCGTCCTCAACATCATTTAGACTTGGTCTTGGCTTTGTCTCGACATCATTTAGACTCGGTCTCATCTTGTCCTCAACACTATTTAGACTCAATCTCCTCTTGCCCCAGGATCATTTAGGTCTCTTCTCATCTCATCCTCAATATCATTTTGACTTGGTCTTGTCTCAGGGTGTTTTCACACTTGGGCCGTTTCAGCGTCTGAAGTGGAGTCTGAGTCATGGTTTCTTTTGCATATGTGAACACGCCAAATGAACTCAGACCTCTCTAAACAGCCCCAAAAACAAACTGAACTGAGTTCAGTTCGTTTTTAGTTCATTTTGTGGTTCAATTAATTTGTTCATTGTGAAAACAAAACGGCCCCAGTCCACTTTAGCTTTGCTTTATTGTGAAGACCTCGAGGCTCACTGTACACACAACCACAGTCTTCAGTACTTCAGCAGGTAAAACAGATCAAGGATCATTTATAAGGTTCTGTTCAGGATAAAGTCTGTCTGTGATCTGAGACAGACAGCAGTGCTGACATATTAAAGCGGTAACATGTGAGAGCTCACGTGATTTTAATGTGTTAAAGGCTCGAGCTGGGCATGCAACGCAATTTTAAGCTGCTTTGACACTGAACACTGAATTAATTAAATTTCGCCGACTGGAGCTTCAGTGAGGAGCACAGCCGAAAACGTGGACCACCATGGCAGACCTGCAGGGCTATTTTTCCAATTTTGCTTGATGCACTTTGGGCAATGGTTCCAGCGGCCAATAGGAGAGCAGCAGGCGGGTCTGGTGGTGCTTCTCATTACCTGATAGGTCAGATTTTTCAGAGACCACTGCCCACTTGGCGAGCGCTGTGCACCGTGAGTGCTGTGAAAGGGGCCCGTGTTCTAATGGAGTTGTGGTCTGAACAAAAAATAGTCTGAGATCTCAAAGGACCAGAAAGAAAACTGAGTCCTCTTTAGAGTTCAATTACAGTGTGAACACAAAAAGAACTGAGGCCGTATGCAGCTGGTTCCCTTCCAGGTTCATTTTAGCAGGACTCGGTTCGGTTCTTTTGAAATGAACTATATGTGAAAACACTGTCACCCTCAACATCATTTAAACTCGGTCTCATTTGATCCTTAACATCATTTAGATTATTATTATTTGTACTTTGCTAGTCTTTACTGATACTAGAGTTGTAGTGCTTGAGTCTCGACAGCATAAATTAACATCCTCTCTCTCAACATCATTTAGACTCATCTCACCCTCAACATCTTTTAGTCTCTGTCTCATCTCCCCTCAACATCATTTAGTCTCTGTCTCATCTCCCCTCAACATAATTTAGACTCTGTCTCATTTCACCCTCATCTTGACTTAGACTCAGTCTCTCAAACTGTTTCTATTCACGTTTAAATAAAATTAGTTCTGCTTGTTGAGGATCTCATTGATCTTTCCATGATGGCTTGACTGGGTATTATTTGTTTGCTGATGTTCATTGGCTTCAAAATCGATGTTTGGATTTTGAAGCCAATGAACATCAGCAAACAAATAATACCCAGTCAAGCCATCATGGAAAGATCAATGAGATCCTCAATAAGCAGAACAAATTGAGGGTAGATTATTACTATATTATAACCATTCTATTCTTAGTGTTTGTCTATGGAGATTGCCTGGCTGTGTGATTAATTTTAGAGTTTACACAGGTGTCATCAGTGTTTGGGGCTGAAACACCTGAACTCAGTAATTAGGAGGAATGTCCACATACTGATCATAATTTTCATGTTTTTTATGTGAGGGCTCATAATTTTCATAGTGTGAATGCAAAACCTGAACATTCAAAATGATTTACTACAGAATAACAACTTTCATCAGTCCAGTGAGAACAACAGTGTCTGCATGTCAAATCTTTCAGACGCGTCCTTTTCTAGGAATCAAACATGAGGAGCCCAGAGCACTGAAACATAAAATGTTCTCTTTCTCCAGCCAGCTGTGGCTTTTCCTTGAAATCGGCTAATCGCTTTAGGAGCATATAGAGCATCAAACGGCTGTACAACACAATGAGAACTTGCTGTCTATCTCTCCATCTCTCTCTCTCTGTGTATGTGTGTGTCTCTCACTTTTCCCTTTTCTGTCGCTGCTGTGCTCTGTCACTCCATCATTCATGTCCACCTTGGACAGACACCATTTCAATCTATCTCTCCCTCTTGTTTTTTTTCTTTTCAGTCTCTCTCTCTCTCTCTCTATATATATATATATATATATATATATATATATATGTGTGTGTGTGTGTGTGTGTGTGCATGTATGTTTTCCCCCACCCCCACCGAGACATCTTTGTATCCATCTTTATTTTCTGTCTGCAGGGCTTCTCTGTCCATCAGTGGAGATTTATCACTCATATGATTCTGTGCCTGGGCATTGTGCTCACAGATACAGATACAGATACAGACACAAACACATGTATTCTAACACAAAAATTCTGGCAATGGAGTGGGGATAGATCTTAAGACGAGGACCAACACAACATTTAAGTTAAGTGATACCTTTTTAAATCCCACAAACGGGGAAATTCCACCTCCACATTTAACCCATCCGTGAAGTGAAACACCACATACACACTAGTGAATACACACACACTAGGGGGCAGTGAGCACACTTGCCCGGAGCGGTGGGCAGCCCCATCCACGGTGCCCGGGGAGCGATTGGGGGTTAGGTGTCTTGTGCAAGGACACCTCATTCATGTGCTGTCGGCACTGGGGATCGAACCGGCAACCTTCCAGTCACAGGGCCAGTTCCCCAACCTCCAGCCCACAACTGCCCCCCAAGCACTCAAATAACAAAGTAGCTTAACCCCCAGTGCCACAATATTTATATTATTGAAGACTGTGAGCTTCTGCTGTTTAAGAAGCTTGATAGTTGAAACTGACAGTCATATCAGCTTCTAAAGCACTGTTTAACCAAAACTACTTGAGCAGGACATAAAACCTAAGTGCTGATATCAGTTACCAGAATTATTAAACCTATAAAATCAGACACAGCCATTTAAATCATGCCTTGACAGAAAATGAAATTGCCATTTTAAAGAAAAAGTTAGTTAGTACTTTGACCTTTGAACCCAAACTACATTTTATTCTTAGCGCCAGTTGCTAACTCTGAGTTAGCCATCTAGCCTTCTTAGGTGTGTCTTGGACTCATTCCCCGAGCTAAGCTAAATCTGATTAGTTTTCTGTGTATATAGACTTTGTTTCAGTCTGTGGGCTGGAGGTTAGGGAACTGGCTCTGTGACTGGAAGGTTGCCGGTTCGATCCCCAGTGCTGAAAGTCCATGACTGGGGTGCCCTTGAGCAAGACACCTAACCCCAATTGCTCCCCGGGAGCCGTGGACTGCCCACCACTCAGGGCAAGTGTGCCCACTAGTGTGTATGTGGTGTTTCACTTCACTGATGGGTTAAATGCGGAAGTGGAATTTCCCCGTTTGTGGAATTAGAAAAGTATCACTTGTGAGGAGAAAACATACCCTGTGGTACAAAAACCTGAAGTTTAGACATAGCTGTAGACAACAGTGTAGACATAGCAGGTTTAGCAACAGTTGGCTAATACTAGCACTCAATGGAAAACACATGCTATCATGTACTCAGTGTCCTCATACACTAAAGAAAGATGGGGATGTTGTATGGACTGATTGATTAAATTGCAAGTGATGATATATTAGCAAGAACTTGTTTCTAGACACTTTACTTGTTTTAAAGACCATTTTAACCGTGGTCTAAAACTAAGGGTTTAATGTTATTTATTGTGTTAAGTAATATTGTATAGTGAAGCAGTGCATCCTTCAGCTAGTCATCAAGATTTTATGTTATTTTTTATGTTCTTTCCCTACAATACCACACATTTATATAGAAATATATTAAACAACCATTTGGAATCTGTGTGGTGGCAACAGCTACAAAGTAATAAACACAACTAAGCTAGCATTACCATAGCTCTTACCTCAGTTGTTGAACAAAGTCATAAAGAAAACAACAATTCTATCTTTATTCATCGCAAAATGGACACCAGAGATGAGTTTATTTACTATTTCAGCCAGAGAAAAGAGGCCAAACTGAGCTAAGGTATGTGGAAACCCAGGCTTGGCTTTTAGCTTGTTGTCTTCTTGACATGAC
The DNA here is from genome assembly GCF_015220715.1 of Pygocentrus nattereri. NCBI lineage: Eukaryota > Metazoa > Chordata > Actinopteri > Characiformes > Serrasalmidae > Pygocentrus > Pygocentrus nattereri. Next base: position 25,234,836 of record NC_051219.1, on the reverse strand, counting down.
AATTCATTTCTGTCATTTGAGTAATCGATTGTCTCCACTGTATTGATGATTTGAAGACAGTTATTACGGTTATAACATATTTATCTTCCTAGCAGCAATTTTTTAAAAGTTCATTCTACTTTTAAGATCATCATCAACGGATTTTTCTAATCTTTAAACTGAAAAGTTTTACTCTAAAGTCTACTGCACTGCTATAGGATGCAGTTAGGTACGTACCATAAAATATTTTCCAAAACGTCCCTTTAAAGGTGCAGAACATATCGGTTCATTTTATCAGTCAAATGATATATTGGTGGGGCCCCATGTTTCTATCTTCAACACACAGGCGATGTTTATGTATACATGTAATCATGTTTACATATAATTTTTGGCAAAACGTATCAAGTAATATTTAGTGGCATCTAGTTTGTGAGTAGTAAGTTTTTATTGCTAATAACAGAATCCCCCTACTTCACCTCTTTCCATGCATGTACCAGAACCAATGATGACCCTCATGTTTTAACTTCTTTGATGATGAGAATTCACCCTTTTTGTTTTTTCTTGTGCTAAATAACCCAATTAGCAAAATGTGTCTGGCCCACATCCTTGGTTTGTTTTGGCCTAGTATACAGCTGGGTCCTCGGCCCAGTTCTGGTCCACACACTGTAAAATGAGTAGAACTAAAGGATGTGGCCCAAATCTAACCCCAGTCAGGCCCAACTGCATTGTTGGTCCACAACATTCAGACCAGAATTGTCCCATAAATGTAGACACAAGGAAAAATTATATGAAGCCTAGGATATGGCCTTATTCTGGCCTGCATGCCTCATCTTATTCTATTTTTTTTGTCCCATAGGCAACTTTGTTTTAAGATAAAATCAGAAATATTCGATTTTTTTGCATTTTTTGAAAGTCTTTTCATCCACTGGTTTGTCTTCTTTTCTGTCTCACTGCTCATGCTAAAGCTAATGCTAGCTCTAATTCGGTGGTTAGAGAAGGATGCACTTTAGCTGCAAAGAAAGAAAGATAAGCTCTTCATTGTTTGTTCCTGAGCCTTCAGAGTCAGACTGAGATGGAGAAAGAAGATATAGCCAAACAACAGTGATGTCAGCTGAGGGAAGAATTTACCAGAATTGCAATCTAGACCCGACGACTCCCTCGATTTCCCCTTTCCACACTTTCCGCAGGATCGCAGTACCACTGAGCTAATCTCTTTGTTTCATTTCCTCTCCTCTATTGCCAATTAGCCCCATGTTTTGATTGGAAATTGGTTCATTAACAGCTCATTAACAAGTGTTTAATTAAAAGATCACCATGCCTTCAATAACCCTGATGAGGTGCCGAGATTTGCAGGGGGAGTTTGCCGGCAGGTTATTAGTGAATGTGGGATGGATGGGTGGATGGAGGGAACAGGAGGAAGATTAGAGGATGGAAAATGAAAGGACAGGAAGGTGGAGAAGGAATTAATGTGAAACAGGAATATGACTGTAAAGGCGAATGAGAAATAGTTCCCAACTGGCTAGATGTGGCTGTATTTTTATTTCATTGCCAATTAATATTATATTAGCATTTTATACAAACCCCATTTAGGATGTTGGGTTGAGCTATTTCTTAAGCTCCTAAGCCATTGTGCATTTGAAAAGGCTATAAAATAGCACATAGAATTAAGCAGTAACTTAAAAAGGGGGATTCTTCTAGATTCTTCAAAGTCGGATTTATTTTTTTTCCCTGAAACTTTGAGGAACGTCCTGAAATGCTTTTCAGTTTTTAAAACAAAATGGAAAAAACTTACATTAAATCAGATTTGCCCAAGGTTTTGTCTAGCAGAACTGGCTGATGGACACGCACAGGATGGTAGATGAGGTTTATAGTGGATCCAAATGAGTATCCCTCCAGCATTTCTTCCAAAATAAAGGGTATTTATAGTGAGTTTGCTCCCCTTTGCTGCAGTAGCAGCCTCTACTCTTCTGGGAATGTTTTATGCTAGATGTGGCAACATTGCTGTGACAATTTGATGGAGAATTAGTATGGTCATGTACTGATTTTCTGGATCACTTCAACTCATCCCAGAGGTACTGGATGGAGCTCCATCACTCCAGAGACTGTAGTTGCTGGAGGGCTTTATACCCCTGTAGCCTGCACTAGGCATTTTGCATAGTGACCATTGGGCTGCCATTTTAGTGCTCAGTGCTTTTCTGTGGAGATTATACAAGCTTTGTATGCGCAGGTGAACAGCTGTGTCAGCTATGTGTGGACAGTAAATCCAGAGCACACAGAAGAACATTCTCCACCATACACTAGCACATCAACCAAACTCTGTCATTCTTCATAAAACACCATCGTTCTCCATTAAAGACGATCAATCTCTACCAAAGTGGCGGTAGAGAGTGATAATGTTTGGTGGGGAACGTTGGTTTTTGGTGGAGAACATTGTTTACTGTAGAATAATGGTGTTTGGTGGAGAATAATGGTGTTATTAGAGGTGATTCGATGCTTTTGATCATAGTGTATGAGAACATGGTGGGGAAGACATTGTGTTTGATTGTATGGCATTACAGCTTCAAGAACCAGGTTAGGTGTTCGTATAGAGGTTCATTACAAATAATCACTGTTGTTAGCTTTCACAATGATATTTTACTCAGGGGCTGTATTCACCTTTAAATAACTTACATAAATGTACATAAAACTCTATAGACTTATTCCAGCATGGGTCAAGCTGTAAGAAGTCATAAAAGCTTCTTCTGTCAATTGTGATGGCACCTCTTTCCTCAGAAAGTATCATGATTGGCTTACATCACGGTTGTTTATTATACATTATGTTTGTTAATAACACCTTTAGAAAGCGACATTGAATACATGCACATAAACATTTTCTGAGCCGCTTCTCCCTCAGGGTCATGGGGGGGTGCTGGAGCCTATCCCAGCGGTCATCGGGCGGAAGGCAGGAAACACCCTGGACAGGCGTGACATTGAATAATATTTGTTTATTTGATGTTTGTTAATAACACCTGTAGAAGGCAAGAGTGAGTAAAGCTTGTTTATCTGATGTTTGTGAATAACACCTTTAGAGGGGGACAGTGAGTAATGTTTGTTTATTTGATGTTTATTAGCACCTTCAGAAGGTGACAGTGAATGTTGTTTGTTTATTTGATATTTGTTGATGGCTTTAGAGGGTGACAGTGAGTATTGTTTGTTTATCTCATGTTTGTTAGCACCTTTAGAGGGTGACAGAGAATAATGTTTGTTTATTTGAGCTCAAGCTGTGAAGGTCTTCAGTTGTAACTACTAGTATAGCTAATGTAGCCACTTTAGGCTTATACTTTCCTAGTTAGCAAACAATGAACCAAAAAATACAATTAAATTGTTAATTACTATTTACATATATGGCAGTTAATCATCATTAGGCCTACGTGACAGCTCATCTTTCTCTGCACAGCACGCACCTTTTTTAATTCCTATTTATGCCCTATTTAATGCCTTACATGTCAGACAGTGAGACGTGTAGGACTCGGCATATGTATTGAACTCATGTTCTCATTGAGTTTGCTGTACTCTGTGTCATGTACTATAATGTAATGCAGAGTGTAGCAGTGAGTTAGAGAGGATCAGGTGGGGAAAGCAGAGTGACAGACTTCATTACGCTTTAACAGGAGGAGACAGGCCCCTGCCACTCCTCATTACACTCTACACACACATGGCGTGCCAGTATTCGCTCCCTGGTGTGTGTGCATGTGTTCAGTCCTCAGCGCCGGAATTCTTGATGAAATAAATCAATGCAGTTTATTAGTTTTGGCTGCTTTCTTTTCGCAAGTAGAGAGACGGAAAAACAGAGAATTACATTAACTGACAATGTTGTTAGAAGGCGGCGATGCTGCTTTTACTGAAGGATATGTACAGGAACACCACAGCTGGGTCAAAAATGGACTGATATTATATACGGATGCATGGATCCGACTTTTTCTCTCCCAATACCGACTCTGATATGTGAAACCAGAATATTGGATTTTTTTTTTATTTCAAGTTTATATAATGTGCTGTTACAACTGAAGAGGTAATACCAAAATGGTGTGTTCGAAGAGATTTTGGTGATATTTTTTTTAAAGGAGGCTCACTGGGTATTTCTTATTTAACTTCTTAAGCATTTCTAAGCATTTCTCCATGTTATTCTAATTTATTTTAGGTGCATGAAGTATAATCACCCTATATATAAGCTTATATGTATATCTTATATATGAACTATGTTTCAAAATCAGCCTGTTTTAATTTTTTAAAATTTTTTACATTTTTTGCCTGGTTATGATGCCACAACCATGAACATGAACAATCATGTGCATTTTTGCACATTTTATTTCACTTTAACAATGTTAGCTGCTAGAATTACTGTATCAACCAAATACTGTATACAGTATATTGCTGCTCTGGTTGCTACCTCAGTGACCACTATGCTCATATATGCTAGGCTATATATCTGCTAAGCAGCTAATATGCCATAGTATGTTACATCCTCCTTTGCACAAATCCACATACTCTCAGTAACATGTACTGCCTGTGTTCTGTTTTGTATTTATTGTAAGTCTTTTGTATTTATGTATTGTACTTTATGATCTGCACTGTGTATATTGTATTGTCTTGCACTTGTGTTCCTGTGTTGCACCATGGTTCTGGAGGACTGTTGTTTTGTTTCGCTATGTACTTGTATATAGTTGGAATGACAATAAATAAAGCCTTAATAGCCATTCAATCCATAGCCACCTAGCCCTGCTCATTCACACTGAAGTGATAAGGAGTGTCTTTATTGCACATTTCAGCCAAGGTTGCTTTTCAAATGATGAAAGCTATTTTATATATATATTAGTCTTAGGCACAGTAAGAAAACATGTTGCTCAATATTACAGAAAGGTGAGAAAATAGTCAAATGAATTATGAGTGTTTTGAGTACATAAATTCACATGTTGTAGACTATGTTTCAGACTTGTAGACTATGGGCTCTTTAATGTGTCTATAAGATGAGTTGTAGAATTGAGACTATGGGCTCTTTAATGTGTCTATATGCTGAGTTGTTGTAGAATTGTAGACTATGGGTTCTTTAATGTGTCTGTAAGATGAGTTGTAGAACTGTAGACTAAGGGTTCTTTAATGTGTCTATAAGCTGAGTTGTTGTAGAATTATAGACTATGGGCTCTTTAATGTGTCTATAAGCTTAGTTGCTGTAGAACTGTAGACTATGGGTTCTTTAATGTGTCTATAAGCTGAGTTGTTGTAGAATTATAGACTATGGGCTCTTTAATGTGTCTATAAGCTTAGTTGCTGTAGAACTGTAGACTATGGGTTCTTTAATGTGTCTATAAGCTGAGTTGTTGTAGAATTATAGACTATGGGCTCTTTAATGTGTCTATAAGCTTAGTTGCTGTAGAACTGTAGACTATGGGCTCTTTAATGTGTCTATAAGCTGAGTTGTAGAACTGTACACTGTGGGCTCTTTAACGTGTCTATAAGCTTAGTTGCTGTAGAATTGTAGACTAAGGGTTCTTTAATGTGTCTATAAGCTGAGTTGCTGTAGAATTGTAGACTAAGGGTTCTTTAATGTGTCTGTAAGATGAGTTGTAGAACTGTAGACTAAGGGTTCTTTAATGTGTCTATAAGCTGAGTTGTTGTAGAATTATAGACTATGGGCTCTTTAATGTGTCTATAAGCTTAGTTGCTGTAGAACTGTAGACTATGGGTTCTTTAATGTGTCTATAAGCTGAGTTGTTGTAGAATTATAGACTATGGGCTCTTTAATGTGTCTATAAGCTTAGTTGCTGTAGAACTGTAGACTATGGGCTCTTTAATGTGTCTATAAGCTGAGTTGTTGTAGAACTGTACACTGTGGGCTCTTTAACGTGTCTATAAGCTTAGTTGCTGTAGAATTGTAGACTATAGGTTCTTTAATGTGTCTATAAGATGAGTTATTGTAGAATTGTAGACTATAGGTTCTTTAATGTGTCTATAAGATGAGTTATTGTAGAATTGTAGACTATGGGCTCTTTAATGCGTCTGTAAGGTGAGTTGTTGTAGAATTGTAGACCATGGGCTCTTTAAAGTGTCTATAAGCTGAGTTGTAGAGTTGTTGACTATGGGCTCTTTAATGTGCCTGTAAGCTGAGTGATGTTGATAGTAGAGATCAGACGAGCTGCTGATCTGGTGAGAAAACGTCTCACGTCGCAGAAAAAGGTGAAACGTTAAACGCTCTGAATGCCGTCCTGCTCATCTTTCTGTCTGAGCACTGTGGAAAGAGAGTGCTCTCGTGTCCCTTAAGCCGTGAGAGAGAGAGAGAGAGAGAGAGAGAGAGAGAGAGAGAGAGAGAGAGAGAGACTCTTCTTTTTTTCTTTTTCTAAACATGTAATCAGCATAGCTCACTCCAGAGCCCAGTCAAGACAATGTGAAGAGACAAGCAGAAGAACGGCAAAATGATGAGCCCCAACTTTCTCTCTCTCTCCACCTCTTCCTATATCTCCCTCATGCTCACTCATGCATACTCTCTCTTCCCCTTCTCTCACTCTTCCTCTATTCTGTTTCTCTTTTTCCTGTTCTTCCTCTTTCTGTCTCCTTTTCACCCTTCTTTTTCTTGTTCATATTGCTTTTTCATGTTTTCTTTCTCTGTTCATGTCATTTGCTTTTCTTGCTTTTTTCTTTCTGTCTTTCGCTTGTCTATCATTCAGTTTCTCTATCTTTTTCTCCTTTTCTTTATCTACCTTTCTTTATGATTTTCTCAACCTTCTCTCTGTCCCTCTCATTGCCTTTTCCTCTCTTCCTGTTTGTTTTTTTATCTTTTTCTCATGCCCCCCTCTCTCTCACCCTTCTTTTTTCATTTTCTTTCTCTATTCATCTCTTTTGTTGTTCCTCATTCCCTTTTGTGTTTCTCTCTTATCCCCTCTCTATCATTCAGTTTCTGTCTTTTTCTGTTTTCTGTATTTTCTTTTTTGCATTTCTACCTTTTCTTTCTACCTTTCTTTTTCTTTCTCAACCTTCTCTCTCTCTCTCTCTCTCTCTCTCTCTCTCTCATTGCCTGTTCCTCTCTCCATTTTTGTCTTTCTCTTCTCTCTCTCTCTCGCTCTCTATGTCTCTCTCTCTCTCTCTCTCTCTCTCTCTCTCCGTGTGTGTGTGTGTGTGTGTGTGTGTGTGTTTTGGTGTTCTCAGCACGTTCTCAGTAGAGCTGACTGTGAACAAAGTGACAGTGTGTGAACTAGAGTCTGTGAGGGGAGGACAGAGCTCTAGGCTGGTAGGGTGGGGCAAGAACTGGGCCAGAACTGGGTCAGGCAGGCTGGAACAGGGCCAGCATTCAGCCAGATGGGCATTGATATGATCCTCATCAGTGCAGCTCACAAAGTCATAAAATCGTGACATCAGATCATAACCACTTGGATGCTTTCAGGTAAGGATCAACATTTGATGAATTCAACAAATGAATAGCACATACAGCACCCCCAAAAGTATTTGAACACCAAATACCAAACCTTTTTATTTTAAATGAAATCCTTTAGCAGAACTCCAGCCCGACTGCTCTGAGGGCTCTGTAGAGTGCAGGGACAGAGCTGCTGTCTTCTCTGGTGGCATTGTGACCTCAGATGTGCACAAAGATACACTATATTGCCAAACATATTTGTTCGTCCGGCTTCACACATATGAACTTGACTCTTAATCCACAGGGTTCAATATGATGTCGGCCCACCGTTTGCAGCTATAACAGCTTCAACTCTTCTGGGAAGGCTTTCCACAAGATTTAGGAGTGTGTTTATGGGAATTGTTGACCATTCTTCCAGAAGCATTGTTGGACGAGAAGGCCTGGCTCGCAGTCTCAGTTCTAATTCATGGCAAAATTGTTCTAGTGGGTCAGGACTCTGGCCAGTCAAGTTCTTCCGCACCAAACTCACTCATCCATGTCTTTACGTACTTTGCTTGGTGCACTGGTGTGCAGTCATGTTGGAACAGGCAGGGGCCATCCTCAAACTGTTCCCACAAACTTGGGAGCATGGAAATGTCCAAAATCTTTTGGTCTGCTGAAGCATTAAGAGTTCCTTTCACTGGAACTAAGGGGCAGAGTCCAGCTCCTGAAAAAAAAGCCCACACCATAATCCCCCCTGAACCAAACTTTACACTTGGCACAATGCAGTCAGACAAGTAACATCAACAACCACCAAACCCAGACTTGTCCATCAGATTGCCGGAGAAGTGTGATTTGTCACTCTAGAGAACACTGTAGAGAACATTTGTCACTGCTCTAGAGTCCAGTGGTGGTGCTTGGTGATGTAAGGCTTGGATGCAGCTGCTCGGCCTTGGAAACCCATTCCATGAAGTGATTTACTCTGCAGAAAGTCGGCGACTTTTTGCACAGGTGGCATCTCATCATGGTACCATGCTGGAATTCACTGAGCTCCTGAGAGTGACCCATTCTTCCACAAATGTTTGTAGAAGCAGTCTGCAGGCCTAGGTGCTTGGTTTTATACACCTGTGGCCATGGAAGTGATTGGAACACCTGAATTAAATGATTTGGATGGGTGAGTGAATACTTTTGGAAATATATTTTGGAACTGAATCTGGAGACATTCTGGGAAGAAACTGTTTAAACAATAAAAACAAACACAACATGGTTTAACATTTTCCTTAATTCATTTTGAGGAACAGCACAAATTTCCAAATACTGTTTAAGTCCATTATGTATTCACTGGGCTGAACCAGTGTGAGGTGGGACTGATGTGTTGCCATGGATCAGGATGTCCTGGCTGGAGCTACATTACTGGTAAACTCAGTTTATCTACATTTTAAGTGCATGTACCATGGTACATCCATGCATAAGTCTGCCATTTCTAACAAAGTGGCCAGCGAGTGGAAGTACAGTGTTTGTAGTAAAATGTCCATTCTGTATAGTCCATTCAGTATATGTCTCTGATAAAGTGGCAAGTAAATAGAAGCACAAGGCAGGTCTTTCTAATAAAGTGGCCAGTGAGTAATAAAGTAATATAGTAGCCAGTTAGAAGAAGTTAGAGCTGTTTCTGGTAAAGTGGCCAGTGATTGGAAGCACAAGGTTGGTGTTTCTAATAAAGTGACCAGTGAGCAGAAGAAAGAGTTGTTGCTAAGAAAGTGGCCGGTGAGCCGAAGTAAGAGGTGTTTCTAATAAAGTGGCCAGTATGTGGAAGCACAAGATTTGTATTTCTAATAAAGTGGCCAATGAATAGAAGCACAAGGTAGGTATATTTAATAAAGTAGCCAGTGAGTAAAGAAACAGAAAATTGTACTTTATTAAAAATAACAGAAGTAATAACAGAATGTTCTCAACTTTTTAATTGAGTGACTTTAACTTAAAGAACCTTCCAAACCTGAAAAGTTCTTTAGTGAACTCCTTTTGGCACCTTTTTCAAGAGTGTGGGCCAGTTACCTCCTCCTCCACAGCTTCTGATGCATGATTAGCCAGCCTGCTGTCAGAAATGTGAAACGGAGAAAAAATGTCATGTCTGTCAAATCCAAAAAAGAATCTGCTACTCCAAAAAAAAAAAAAAAAAAACCTGACCGAACCTTTAAAGGGCACGCACTGCTTTCTGTCTTGGCCTAATCTTATTCTCAGCTTCTCAAACTGAGGAGCAGACGTTTCTCCCAGGCTGCGGGCCATATGGTGAAGGGTTAATTGAGGTTGAAGCCGTGCTGGTTTTGTTTCTGGCTTTGCCCTATAGACGTGAGGGCCTGTTGGTGACCCTGCAGACACTCAGCGCTGCGCAGATCACTGAGATTTTCACACCAAGAGGAGAATCATTAATGCATAGCGACAGTTTAATTTCATCATTAGAGAAATGGAAATATGTGAAGCAGCCGATGAGTTGGAGAGAGAGAGAAGCTCAGGGGATATTAATTCATTACCTTCGTTACCATCCAGTTGATGAGGTGGTTTAAATGTTTCTACCCATCTGCATGTTTCTTTTAAAGCGATAGTTCGATCAAAAATATGTGGATGGCATGTTAAGTTTCTAAAGTTTGCTTCTTTAGTTTTACACTGGAGCTACAAGGCTATTGCAGCTAACAGGTTCCCCACAGTACCCCACTGATTAGCACTGTACTAACTGCATGCCTTCAAACCACATGGAGTTGTTCAGTATCTCTAATAGACTTGATTATCTGATTCTGACACTGTACACACTTAAAAAGGATGGTTCTCTTAAGACGACGGTGCTGTTAAGAACAGTGAGTTCTGTGTAGAATCATTTCATGCTTAAAGGGTTCTTAGCATGGTGAAATGGTTCTTCATATTGATGAAGAATATGTTGTATGTGGCTCTATTTACAACCTCTTAGAGCACCAAAAGGATTTTTCTATAGGTACAAGCTTGACATTTTCACAATAGTAGAACCCTTTCTGGTGCTACATAGAACCACTTTTAAAAATATTCTATATAGAACCATATACAACAGATTCTCCATCAATCCATCCAGTGAATGGGTGTGTTTTTTGCCTCTTCTTATGAACTTGTGGTTCATAGCCTCTTATTCTTCAGGGTATGTTTTCGTTTTTCCATATGAATGTACATCACTAAATCGTAAAGCAAATTATTCTGTAACTGCATGAAATAAATGTACATTTTTATTTTATTTACTTATTTTTTGTAAAAGCTCCCCTCAAATTAACAGAAAATGTGTGTTTTGATCATACACATATTGCTATATGCTTACAATTTAAAAATCTTAGATGCTCTTTGTATTATTTTATAAATAATTTTATAAATTATTTTTACAGAGTATGTCACTGTAGAGACACCATCTGTTTATAGTTTATAGCCCAGATTTGGGGAAAAATGGGTCGACTTTCAGTAGATTAAAAAAAAAGTGAGTTCAGCTTCTTCTATTATAAGGGTTTAAAATTATGCTACCCATCTATTTGACTGGAAAGAAAACAGTCATATGACACCCACCTTTTGAATGTAGTTTATGAAATGTGAAAGTTATAAAGGATATGATGATCTGTGTTTTGGAACCATCTGTGTGATTTTAAGAGGTTAAAAGAACCATTGACATTATTGAAGAAACCTTAAAGAACCATCCTTTCAAGAGAGTACAGTGTCAGAAACCACATAATCAAGTCTATTAGAGATTACTGACCAACACTTGGTTTGAGATGAATATGGTGAAAGTTTAGGCATGCAGTTAGCACAGCGCTAATCAGCAGTATAGATGCTTCCATTAGCATGTTAGCTACATTAGCCTTGTAGCTCGAGTTCTATAACTAAGGAATTAAGCTTCAGGCACCAAATATCTTCTTGACTGACCAACTTCTGTGGGGGAGAGAAAGAAGAAACTGTGAATTTTATTCTTCACCAAGCCACCAGTTTAACTGTTCTACACATAATTTGGTAGAGTTCTGTACAGAACCATTAACTGTGAACTATTAATTAATGTTGGTGTTACATGGTTCTATATAGAACTGATGGTTTTTAAAGAACCAACATTTTAAATAGTGTACATTATTATGTTCATATTATACCATAACTTCACACAGTTTGAGATGAGTATGGTGATCATTTAGGCATGCAGTTAGCACAGTGCTAATCAGTGGTGCATAGTAGAACCCTTTTTGGTGCTATATAAAACCAGTTTCAAAAAGCTTTTATATAGAACCATCTAAACAAATTCCCCATCAGTCCATCAGTGAGTGGATGTGAGTTTTTGGGTATGTGAGTGAGGCACGCAAAGCTAGCTTATCGAACGCACCGCTGAATGATGTGCATTTTTTCCTCCTCTCATCCCTCGCTCCACATGGCCGGCCTCCTGGAGAGTGAACTCCACTGTAGACCTCATATCAAACCAGGCTGGAGCTCTACACCTTCAGCTTTGCCTTAAACTCGCTTCATTAGAGCATGGAGCTCACAGAGAGCTGCTCAGAATCTGAATAAAGTGTGTTTCTCATATACTGAACTGTAACATGCATTAGTTGTATGTTAACTTACATGTACATATTAGATCTTCAGTGTTAATACAATACAAACACCTAAATCATATGTGTACACAAGTACAGATGACGGTGAACTAATAGCAGCTACACATTACATCTGAAGGAGCTTTTACAAATCCCATTCTATATCCATAGGCATTAATATGGAAATGGCCCCCCTTTGCCGCTATAATAGCTTCCACTCTTCTACAAGATGTTGGAGTGTCTGTGGGAATTTTTGCCAATTCAACCAGAAGAGCTTTTGTGAGGTCAGATGCTGATGTTGAATGTGAGGGCCTGACTCACAATCTCTGTTCTAGTTCATCCCAATGGTGTTTGATGGGGCTGTGGTCAGGGCTCTGTGAGGGCCAGTCAAGTTCTTCCACACCAAACTCACCCAGTCATGCCTTTATGGACCTTACTTTGTGCACTGAGGTACAGAAATGTTGGAAGCCTACAATTGTCCAAAATGTCTTGGTCTGCTGAAGCATTAAGATTTCCCTTCACTGGAAAGTATCTAGGCCAACTCCTGAAGAAACAACCCCATAGCATTATCCCTCCTCCACCAAACTTTACAGCTGACACAATGCAGAATGTCAGGCAGGTAACATTCTCCTGGCATTCGCCAAACCCAGACTTATCTGTCAGACTGCCAGATAGAGAAGTGTGATTCATTACTCTACAGAATTTGTTTCCACTGTGCCAGAAAATGATTGACCAACTTCTAAGACTGAACTTTGGAGGTGTGTCTGCAGATTTCTTTGAGAGACTGAAAGTGAGTCTCCTGTTTTTTCCAGACATGGAGAAATTAATAAGTTGACCATAATGATTCCTTTGACTATAAATGAAATAAATCAAGGGGGTCTGTTTTTGCACAGCGCTGTATATACAGAGTTGTCACAAAAATCCTAATAACCATTTGGACCATTTCTACTGATTTATTTATCATGAAATGTTGAATGTGGAGTTCACCCTCTTGGCACTGAGAATAAATGAGGGCTACAGTTTAACTGGACCCCTAATATTTATACATTTTAATAGGCAGTGGTGTCATTTTAGCTGGGATTTGTAAGGTGAATATGATGGATATTGAGCCGTGTGCTTCCAGGGCTGGATTCTTGAGCTCGATCCTTATTTCTTTCGGTGACATTTCTTCAGGATGTCAGTGGTGTCTTCATTTCTGTTTCTTCCTGAAATGTCAATTGGCTGTCTCACAGGCTCCTGACCACAATGGCTTTCCGGTCACTTATTAGGAGGTGGACAGGATCACATAAATGCCGGATGTCTGGTGTCAGACATGGAAGATGTGGGGGATTTTGTATAGTCATTTTTTGTCTCCTTCTTACTCTTTTTTCACTCTTTTTTTCTTTTTCATTTACTGTGACTCAGTTGTCCCAGTAATTTTACCATTTCTGTTGACCACAGAGACAGAGGCAGATCTTTACTAGTGGTTTCATGTACAAAAGCAGGCTTGACAGAGAGTTGAAGTGTGGTGAGGTTCAAAGTCAGTCAAGAAACTCACTGAGAATTTATTGAGAATATATTGAGAATCATCTGTTTTACAGTTTTTATATGGAGTTGTAGGGTTTTGTAGGGTCTTACACCGTATAACTCGGGAACTCCATATGTTTATGAGGAGCTTTGGGGGGTGGGGGGTGGGGTGGGGGGTGTTATATGGAGATGTTCGTTTTGTGGGATTTTATGTGAAGTTGTAGGGTTTTAGGGGTTTAATGCGGAGTTGTAGGGTTGTACAGTGTTTTTATGTGGAGTTTTGTGGGGTTTTATATGGAATTGTAAGGTTTTTGCATTGCTTTTATGTAGAGCTGTGGGGTTTTACTGGTGTTTTTTGGAGTTATAGGGTTTTGTAGTGTTTTTATGTGGAGCTGTGTGATTTTTATGTGGAGTTGCAGTGTTTTTATGTGAAGTTATAAGGTTTTGTCATCCTCTTTGCCTGTAAAGGAAGCACAGGAAATAAAAAAAATACTTAAGTAAAAATCATTTAGAGAAAAGAAAAAAAAACTTGGTGCAAATGTTCCTTTAGGGTTCCCAGATATTGTCCTATAAGTCATCTGGTTTGTTACTTCTTTGATAGATGGAACTCAGAATAGCAGAAAAATGGATTACAAATGACATTACAGGACATTCGGCTGGTGCGTTTGCCCAAAGCAGTGGACATTAGCCATTTGGGGGGATATTTCACCTGGAGCAGCTGGGGTTAAGTGCCTTACTCATACTTATAAACCTGTGACCTCTCAGATCACCACAATCAAGTTCTGCAGTAGCTTGGATGTTCCTCATTTCCTCTCCACCGAGGAGGTCAGAAATAAACCCGCCAAATGGATACAGTACTGTGAAAGCCATGCCAAAGATTAAAAGGCCTGGCTTTCAAAAATGCACAAAAAATAATGAATAAAATAAAATAAAATAAATATTTTGTAGGAATGTTAAACCCTTTAAATTATTGTATTTACCTTTATTTCCTCCACTGTATAAATGTAATTACACAACTATATACTTAACTATCCATCCATTCATTTTCTAAGCTGCTTCTCCCTCAGGGTCGCCACAGTGTTTTATGTGCAGCTGTAGTGTTTTACAGTGTTTTTATGTGGAGCTGTAGGGTTTAATAGTGTTTTTATGTGGAGCTGTAGGGTCTTACAGTGTTTTTATGTGGAGCTGTAGGGTCTTACAGTGTTTTATGTGGAGCTGTAGGGTTTTACAGTGTTTTATGTGGAGCTGTAGTGTTTAATATTGTTTTTATGTGGAGTTGTTGGGTTTTACAGTGTTTTATGTGGAGCTGTAGAGTTGCACAGTGTTTTTATGTGGAGCTGTAGGGTTTAATAGTGCTTTTATGTGGAGCTGTAGGGTTTAATAGTGTTTTTATGTGGAGCTGTAGGGTTTTACAGTGTTTTTATGTGGAGCTGTAGGGTTTTACAGTGTTTTATATGGAGCTGTAGGGTTTATTATTTTTTTTTTTTTTGGAACTGTAGGGTTTCACAGTGTTTTTATGTGGAGCTGTTGGGTTTTATAGTGTTTTTATGTGGAGCTGTAGTGTTTTACAGTGTTTTATGCGGAGCTGTAGGGTTTTATAGTGTTTTTATGTGGAGCTGTAGGGTTTTACAGTGTTTTATGTGGAGCTGTAATGTTTTACAGTGTTTTATGTGGAGCTGTAGGGTTTAATATTGTTTTTATGTGGAGCTGTTGGGTTTTACAGGGTTTTATGTGGAGCTGTAGGGTTTTACAGTGTTTTATGTGGAGCTGTAGGGTTTAATAGTGTTTTTATGTGGAGCTGTAGGGTTTTACAGTGTTTTTATGTGGAGCTGTAGGGTTTAACAGTGTTTTTATATGGAGCTGTACGGTTTCACAGTGTTTTATGTGGAGCTGTTGGGTTTTACAGTGTTTTATGTGGAGCTGTAGGGTTTTATAGTGTTTTTATGTGGAGCTGTAGGGTTTTACAGTGTTTTATGTGGAGCTGTTGGGTATAATATTGTTTTTATGTGGAGCTGTAGGGTTTTACAGTGTTTTTATGTGGAGCTGTAGGGTTTTACAGTGTTTTATATGGAGCTGTAGGGTTTATTATTTTATTTTTTTTGGAACTGTAGGGTTTCACAGTGTTTTTATGTGGAGCTGTTGGGTTTTATAGTGTTTTTATGTGGAGCTGTAGTGTTTTACAGTGTTTTATATGGAGCTGTAGGGTTTATTATTTTATTTTTTTTTGGAACTGTAGGGTTTCACAGTGTTTTTATGCGGAGCTGTAGGGTTTTATAGTGTTTTTATGTGGAGCTGTAGGGTTTTACAGTGTTTTATGTGGAGCTGTAATGTTTTACAGTGTTTTATGTGGAGCTGTAGGGTTTAATATTGTTTTTATGTGGAGCTGTTGGGTTTTACAGGGTTTTATGTGGAGCTGTAGGGTTTTACAGTGTTTTATGTGGAGCTGTAGTGTTTTACAGTGTTTTATGTGGAGCTGTAGGGTTTAATAGTGTTTTTATGTGGAGCTGTAGGGTTTTACAATGTTATTATGTGGAGCTGTAGGGTTTAACAGTGTTTTTATATGGAGCTGTACGGTTTCACAGTGTTTTATGTGGAGCTGTTGGGTTTTACAGTGTTTTATGTGGAGCTGTAGGGTTTTATAGTGTTTTTATGTGGAGCTGTAGGGTTTTACAGTGTTTTATGTGGAGCTGTTGGGTATAATATTGTTTTTATGTGGAGCTGTTGGGTTTTACAGTGTTTTATGTGGAGCTGTATGGTTTAATGTTGTTTTTTATGTGGAACTGTAGGGTTTCATAGTGTTTTATGTGGAGCTGTTGGGTTTTATAGTGTTTTTATGTGGAGCTGTAGGGTTTCACATTGTTTTATGTGGAGCTGTTGGGTTTTACAGTGTTTTATGTGGAGCTGTAGTGTTTTACAGTGTTTTTATGCGGAGCTGTTGTTTTTATGTGGAGCTGTTGGGTTTTACAGTGTTTTATGTGGAGCTGTAGTGTTTTACAGTGTTTTATGTGGAGCTGTTGGGTTTAATAGTGTTTTTATGTGGAGCTGTAGGGTTTCACAGTGTTTTTATGTGGAGCTGTAGGGTTTAATGTTGTTTTTTATGTGGAACTGTAGGGTTTCACAGTGTTTTATGTGGAGCTGTAGGGTTTTATAGTGTTTTATGTGGAGCTGTTGGGTTTTTATACTGTTTTTATGTGGAGCTGTAGTGTTTTACAGTGTTTTTATGCAGAGCTGTTGTTTTTATGTGGAGCTGTTGGGTTTTACAGTGTTTTATGTGGAGCTGTAGTGTTTTACAGTGTTTTATGTGGAGCTGTTGGGTTTAATAGCGTTTTTATGTGGAGCTGTTGGGTTTTACAGTGTTTTTATGTGGAGCTGTAGGGTTTTACAGTGTTTTATATGGAGCTGTAGGGTTTATTATTATTTTTTTTTTGGAACTGTAGGGTTTCACAGTGTTTTTATGTGGAGCTGTTGGGTTTTATAGTGTTTTTATGTGGAGCTGTAGTGTTTTACAGTGTTTTATGCGGAGCTGTAGGGTTTTATAGTGTTTTTATGTGGAGCTGTAGGGTTTTACAGTGTTTTATGTGGAGCTGTAATGTTTTACAGTGTTTTATGTGGAGCTGTAGGGTTTAATATTGTTTTTATGTGGAGCTGTTGGGTTTTACAGGGTTTTATGTGGAGCTGTAGGGTTTTACAGTGTTTTATGTGGAGCTGTAGTGTTTTACAGTGTTTTATGTGGAGCTGTAGGGTTTAATAGTGTTTTTATGTGGAGCTGTAGGGTTTTACAGTGTTTTTATGTGGAGCTGTAGGGTTTAACAGTGTTTTTATATGGAGCTGTACGGTTTCACAGTGTTTTATGTGGAGCTGTTGGGTTTTACAGTGTTTTTATGCGGAGCTGTTGTTTTTATGTGGAGCTGTTGGGTTTTACAGTGTTTTATGTGGAGCTGTAGTGTTTTACAGTGTTTTATGTGGAGCTGTTGGGTTTAATAGTGTTTTTATGTGGAGCTGTAGGGTTTCACAGTGTTTTTATGTGGAGCTGTAGGGTTTAATGTTGTTTTTTATGTGGAACTGTAGGGTTTCATAGTGTTTTATGTGGAGCTGTAGGGTTTTATAGTGTTTTATGTGGAGCTGTTGGGTTTTTATAGTGTTTTTATGTGGAGCTGTAGTGTTTTACAGTGTTTTTATGCGGAGCTGTTGTTTTTATGTGGAGCTGTTGGGTTTTACAGTGTTTTATGTGGAGCTGTAGTGTTTTACAGTGTTTTATGTGGAGCTGTTGGGTTTAATAGCGTTTTTATGTGGAGCTGTAGGGTTTCACAGTGTTTTTATGTGGAGCTGT
Source organism: Pygocentrus nattereri (assembly GCF_015220715.1). Taxonomy (NCBI): domain Eukaryota; kingdom Metazoa; phylum Chordata; class Actinopteri; order Characiformes; family Serrasalmidae; genus Pygocentrus; species Pygocentrus nattereri. The sequence continues at coordinate 25,217,084 of NC_051219.1, read as the reverse complement.
AGGGTTTAATAGTGTTTTTATGTGGAGCTGTAGGGTTTCACAGTGTTTTTATGTGCAGCTGTAGGGTTTAATATTGTTTTTATGTGGAGCTGTTGGGTTTTACAGGGTTTTATGTGGAGCTGTAGGGTTTTACAGTGTTTTATGTGGAGCTGTAGGGTTTAATAGTGTTTTTATGTGGAGCTGTAGGGTTTAATATTGTTTTTATGTGGAGCTGTTGGGTTTTACAGGGTTTTATGTGGAGCTGTAGGGTTTTACAGTGTTTTATGTGGAGCTGTAGGGTTTAATAGTGTTTTTATGTGGAGCTGTAGGGTTTTACAGTGCTTTTATGTGGAGCTGTAGTGTTTAACAGTGTTTTTATATGGACCTGTAGGGTTTCACAGTGTTTTTATGTGGAGCTGTAGGGTTTAATGTTGTTTTTTATGTGGAACTGTAGGGTTTCATAGTGTTTTATGTGGAGCTGTAGGGTTTTATATTGTTTTTGTGGAGCTGTTGGGTTTTTATAGTGTTTTTATGTGGAGCTGTAGTGTTTTACAGTGTTTTTATGCGGAGCTGTTGTTTTTATGTGGAGCTGTTGGGTTTTACAGTGTTTTATGTGGAGCTGTAGTGTTTTACAGTGTTTTATGTGGAGCTGTTGGGTTTAATAGTGTTTTTATGTGGAGCTGTAGGGTTTCACAGTGTTTTTATGTGGAGCTGTAGGGTTTAATAGTGTTTTTATGTGGAGCTGTAGGGTTTCACAGTGTTTTTATGTGGAGCTGTAGGGTTTAACATTGTTTTTATGTGGAGCTGTTGGGTTTTACAGTGTTTTATGTGGAGCTGTAGGGTTTTACAGTGTTTTATGTGGAGCTGTAGGGTTTCACAGTGTTTTTATGTGGAGCTGTAGGGTTTAATATTGTTTTTATGTGGAGCTGTTGGGTTTTACAGGGTTTTATGTGGAGCTGTAGGGTTTTACAGTGTTTTATGTGGAGCTGTAGGGTTTCACAGTGTTTTTATGTGGAGCTGTAGGGTTTAATATTGTTTTTATGTGGAGCTGTAGGGTTTAATATCGTTTTTTATGTGGAACTGTAGGGTTTCACAGTGTTTTTTGTGGAGCTGTTGGGTTTTACAGGGTTTTATGTGGAGCTGTAGGGTTTTACAGTGTTTTATGTGGAGCTGTAGGGTTTCACAGTGTTTTATGTGGAGCTGTTGGGTTTTACAGTGTTTTATGTGGAGCTGTAGGGTTTAATATCGTTTTTTATGTGGAACTGTAGGGTTTCACAGTGTTTTATGTGGAGCTGTTGGGTTTTACAGTGTTTTATGTGGAGCTGTAGGGTTTTATAGTGTTTTATGTGGAGCTGTTGGGTTTTTATACTGTTTTTATGTGGAGCTGTAGTGTTTTACAGTGTTTTTATGCAGAGCTGTTGTTTTTATGTGGAGCTGTTGGGTTTTACAGTGTTTTATGTGGAGCTGTAGTGTTTTACAGTGTTTTATGTGGAGCTGTTGGGTTTAATAGCGTTTTTATGTGGAGCTGTTGGGTTTTACAGTGTTTTTATGTGGAGCTGTAGGGTTTTACAGTGTTTTATATGGAGCTGTAGGGTTTATTATTATTTTTTTTTTGGAACTGTAGGGTTTCACAGTGTTTTTATGTGGAGCTGTTGGGTTTTATAGTGTTTTTATGTGGAGCTGTAGTGTTTTACAGTGTTTTATGCGGAGCTGTAGGGTTTTATAGTGTTTTTATGTGGAGCTGTAGGGTTTTACAGTGTTTTATGTGGAGCTGTAATGTTTTACAGTGTTTTATGTGGAGCTGTAGGGTTTAATATTGTTTTTATGTGGAGCTGTTGGGTTTTACAGGGTTTTATGTGGAGCTGTAGGGTTTTACAGTGTTTTATGTGGAGCTGTAGTGTTTTACAGTGTTTTATGTGGAGCTGTAGGGTTTAATAGTGTTTTTATGTGGAGCTGTAGGGTTTTACAGTGTTTTTATGTGGAGCTGTAGGGTTTAACAGTGTTTTTATATGGAGCTGTACGGTTTCACAGTGTTTTATGTGGAGCTGTTGGGTTTTACAGTGTTTTTATGCGGAGCTGTTGTTTTTATGTGGAGCTGTTGGGTTTTACAGTGTTTTATGTGGAGCTGTAGTGTTTTACAGTGTTTTATGTGGAGCTGTTGGGTTTAATAGTGTTTTTATGTGGAGCTGTAGGGTTTCACAGTGTTTTTATGTGGAGCTGTAGGGTTTAATGTTGTTTTTTATGTGGAACTGTAGGGTTTCATAGTGTTTTATGTGGAGCTGTAGGGTTTTATAGTGTTTTATGTGGAGCTGTTGGGTTTTTATAGTGTTTTTATGTGGAGCTGTAGTGTTTTACAGTGTTTTTATGCGGAGCTGTTGTTTTTATGTGGAGCTGTTGGGTTTTACAGTGTTTTATGTGGAGCTGTAGTGTTTTACAGTGTTTTATGTGGAGCTGTTGGGTTTAATAGCGTTTTTATGTGGAGCTGTAGGGTTTCACAGTGTTTTTATGTGGAGCTGTAGGGTTTAATAGTGTTTTTATGTGGAGCTGTAGGGTTTCACAGTGTTTTTATGTGCAGCTGTAGGGTTTAATATTGTTTTTATGTGGAGCTGTTGGGTTTTACAGGGTTTTATGTGGAGCTGTAGGGTTTTACAGTGTTTTATGTGGAGCTGTAGGGTTTAATAGTGTTTTTATGTGGAGCTGTAGGGTTTAATATTGTTTTTATGTGGAGCTGTTGGGTTTTACAGGGTTTTATGTGGAGCTGTAGGGTTTTACAGTGTTTTATGTGGAGCTGTAGGGTTTAATAGTGTTTTTATGTGGAGCTGTAGGGTTTTACAGTGCTTTTATGTGGAGCTGTAGTGTTTAACAGTGTTTTTATATGGACCTGTAGGGTTTCACAGTGTTTTTATGTGGAGCTGTAGGGTTTAATGTTGTTTTTTATGTGGAACTGTAGGGTTTCATAGTGTTTTATGTGGAGCTGTAGGGTTTTATATTGTTTTTGTGGAGCTGTTGGGTTTTTATAGTGTTTTTATGTGGAGCTGTAGTGTTTTACAGTGTTTTTATGCGGAGCTGTTGTTTTTATGTGGAGCTGTTGGGTTTTACAGTGTTTTATGTGGAGCTGTAGTGTTTTACAGTGTTTTATGTGGAGCTGTTGGGTTTAATAGTGTTTTTATGTGGAGCTGTAGGGTTTCACAGTGTTTTTATGTGGAGCTGTAGGGTTTAATAGTGTTTTTATGTGGAGCTGTAGGGTTTCACAGTGTTTTTATGTGGAGCTGTAGGGTTTAACATTGTTTTTATGTGGAGCTGTTGGGTTTTACAGTGTTTTATGTGGAGCTGTAGGGTTTTACAGTGTTTTATGTGGAGCTGTAGGGTTTCACAGTGTTTTTATGTGGAGCTGTAGGGTTTAATATTGTTTTTATGTGGAGCTGTTGGGTTTTACAGGGTTTTATGTGGAGCTGTAGGGTTTTACAGTGTTTTATGTGGAGCTGTAGGGTTTCACAGTGTTTTTATGTGGAGCTGTAGGGTTTAATATTGTTTTTATGTGGAGCTGTAGGGTTTAATATCGTTTTTTATGTGGAACTGTAGGGTTTCACAGTGTTTTTTGTGGAGCTGTTGGGTTTTACAGGGTTTTATGTGGAGCTGTAGGGTTTTACAGTGTTTTATGTGGAGCTGTAGGGTTTCACAGTGTTTTATGTGGAGCTGTTGGGTTTTACAGTGTTTTATGTGGAGCTGTAGGGTTTAATATCGTTTTTTATGTGGAACTGTAGGGTTTCACAGTGTTTTATGTGGAGCTGTTGGGTTTTACAGTGTTTTATGTGGAGCTGTAGGGTTTTATAGTGTTTTTATGTGGAGCTGTAGGGTTTTACAGTGTTTTATGTGGAGCTGTTGGGTATAATATTGTTTTTATGTGGAGCTGTTGGGTTTTATAGTGTTTTATGTGGAGCTGTAGGGTTTAATATTGTTTTTTATGTGGAGCTGTAAGGTTTCATAGTGTTTTATGTGGAGCTGTTGGGTTTTTATAGTGTTTTATGTGGAGCTGTAGTGTTTTACAGTGTTTTTATGCGGAGCTGTTGTTTTTATGTGGAGCTGTTGGGTTTTACAGTGTTTTATGTGGAGCTGTAGGGTTTAATATCGTTTTTTATGTGGAACTGTAGGGTTTCACAGTGTTTTATGTGGAGCTGTTGGGTTTTACAGGGTTTTATGTGGAGCTGTAGGGTTTTACAGTGTTTTATGTGGAGCTGTAGGGTTTCACAGTGTTTTATGTGGAGCTGTTGGGTTTTACAGTGTTTTATGTGGAGCTGTAGGGTTTAATATCGTTTTTTATGTGGAACTGTAGGGTTTCACAGTGTTTTATGTGGAGCTGTTGGGTTTTACAGTGTTTTATGTGGAGCTGTAGGGTTTTATAGTGTTTTTATGTGGAGCTGTAGGGTTTTACAGTGTTTTATGTGGAGCTGTTGGGTATAATATTGTTTTTATGTGGAGCTGTTGGGTTTTATAGTGTTTTATGTGGAGCTGTAGGGTTTAATATTGTTTTTTATGTGGAGCTGTAGGGTTTCATAGTGTTTTATGTGGAGCTGTTGGGTTTTTATAGTGTTTTATGTGGAGCTGTAGTGTTTTACAGTGTTTTTATGCGGAGCTGTTGTTTTTATGTGGAGCTGTTGGGTTTTACAGTGTTTTATGTGGAGCTGTAGTGTTTTACAGTGTTTTATGTGGAGCTGTAGGGTTTAATAGTGTTTTTATGTGGAGCTGTAGGGTTTCACAGTGTTTTTATGTGGAGCTGTAGGGTTTAATAGTGTTTTTATGTGGAGCTGTAGGGTTTCACAGTGTTTTTATGTGGAGCTGTAGGGTTTTACAGTGTTTTTATTTAGAGCTGTAGGGTTTTATAGTGTTTTTATGTGGAGCTGTAGGGTTTCACAGTGTTTTTATGTGGAGCTGTAGGGTTTAATAGTGTTTTTATGTGGAACTGTAGGGTTTCACAGTGTTTTTATGTGGAGTTGTAGGGTTTTATAGTGTTTTTATTTAGAGCTGTAGGGTTTTATAGTGTTTTTTTGGAGCTTTAGGCTTTTATAGTGTTTTAATGTGGAGCTGTACTGTTTTATAGTATTTTTATGTGGAGCTGTAGGGTTTTATAGTGTTTTTATTTAGAGCTGTAGGGTTTAATAGTGTTTTTATGTGGAGCTGTAGGGTTTCACAGTGTTTTTATCTGGAGCTGTAGGGTTTAATAGTGTTTTTATGTGGAGCTGTAGGGTTTCACAGTGTTTTTATGTGGAGCTGTAGGGTTTTATAGTGTTTTTATTTAGAGCTGTAGGGTTTTATAGTGTTTTTTTTTAGCTTTAGGCTTTTATAGTGTTTTATGTGGAGCTGTAGGGTTTAAGAGTGTTTTTATGTGGAGCTGAAGGGTTTTACAGTGCTTTATCTGGAGCTGTAGGGTTTTACAGTGTTTTTATGTGGAGCTGTAGGGTTTTAAGTTATGTGATACTTTTTTAATCTCACAAACGGGGAAATTCCACCTCCACATTTAACCCATCCGTGAAGTGAAACACCACATACACACTAGTGAATACACACACACTAGAGGGCAGTGAGAACACTTGTCCAGAGCAGTGGCCAGCCCTGTCCACAGCACCCAGGGAGCAATTGGGGGTTAGGTGTCTTGCTCAAGGACACCTCCGTCATGGACTGTCGGCTACCTTCCGGTCACAGGGCCAGTTCCTTAACCTCCAGCCCAAGTGTGTATACCCAAGTCTGTTGGGTTTTATAGTGTTTTAATGTGGAGCTGTTGGGTTTTATAGTATTTTTATGTGGAGCTGTAGGGTTTTATAGTGTTTTAATGTGGAGCTGTTGGGTTTTATAGTGTTTTAATGTGGAGCTGTACAGTTTTATAGTATTTTTATGTGGAGTTGTAGGGTTTTATAGTGTTTTAATGTGGAGCTGTTGGGTTTTATAGTGTTTTAATGTGGAGCTGTTGGCTTTAATAGTGTTTTTATGTGGAACTGTAGGGTTTTACTGTGTTTTATGTGGAGCTGTAGGGTTTTACAGTGTTTTTATTTGGAGCTGTAGGGTTTTACAGTGCTTTATGTGGAGCTGTAGGGTTTTACAGTGCTTTATGTGGAGCTGTAGGGTTTTACAGTGTTTTATGTGGAACTTTAGGGTTTTACAGTGTTTTTATGTGGAGCTGTAATGTTTTACAGTGTTTTATGTGGAGCTGTTGGGTTTATAGTGTTTTATGGGGAGCTGTAGGGTTTTATAGTGTTTTCATCTGGAGCTGTAGGGTTTTACAGTGTATTTATGTGGAGCTGTAGTGTTTTACATTGTTTTCTGTTGAATTGTAGGGTTTTACAATGTTTTTAGGGATTGTAAAGAATACATTTTACTCTCTTGTCTTACTTATAATCACTAATGTGGTATGGATGGAAACTTTATGTGCGCTTCATGCAGAGTTTCTCTGCTGTTTTCATGAACTGTGAGTCAGACATTATTCATATAAAATGACATTATGCTTTTATAATCATTGTTGGCACTTCTAAAGGTTTAAAAGCTCTCTGCTGAAAGCACACTGTTGTAATATGAGTTAAATCAGATTTTTGAGAACTCTGTCCACGCCTGCTTTATTTTACTTTTTGTTATTTTCAGAATCACTGAGAACATTGTGCTTGTGCAGCTTTGCTGATGCTCAGTGAAAAGAGGAACGCTGTGTGAAGTGGCTTTTCGCAGCTCATGTGCGTGTTTGGTGTGTCTGAGGGTTGATCGGTGTTGATGACTTTCACCCTCTTCTGAGGACAGGATAAAGTGGAGATTGAACCCACAAGTCCACTACAGCTCCACATGAACAGCCCAGCACTCAGGCCTCTCTCTGACCACAGCAGCTTTCTAATCACTTATTAACAAATGGACACATACTGATGGGTCCTTCATAGAAGCTGTCTGGGAATTTCCAACCTGCTGCTTCTTTCATCATTTCTCACACTTTTCATTCATTTTTCCTTTCTTGTTCCCTTCTCTGTCACTGTCACACCTGGGAGAAAATCTTTTCTTTTTCTTTCTTTCTTTTCACATTTCTTTAATAGTTTTGTCATTTGTCACTGCTTTAATCTTTTCTTTTCTTTTTCATTTTTCTTTTCTTTGTCTATCAGTTTCACTGAATTGTATGAAACATTTTTGAAAACACCTTTTGATATTTTTTCTTTCCTTTTCTTTCCGTTTACTCCTTTACCTTAAATGTGGTTGATCAGCTAGTGCAGGTTTAGATAACAAGTAATGGAAGCGTTTACCCCACAAATTATCACAATGCTAACTGCAAATAATCATCACCGTAGCATAAATCTAAAAACAGCAGTCTCAGTAGCCATTTAAAATTTTGACCTGTACTTTTGTCCATTTTGATGATTGATTGATTGTGATTTAGCACTGCAGTTTATATGATGTTAATACGTCTACATTGGCCTCCATTACTTCTTACTTACATTAGCCTTGTAGCGCCACAGTTAAACTAGAGAAACCAATATTTCTTTGCTGATTGGCAACATTTTAAGGAAAACATGGTAATTTGTTTTTTTTTTTTTTGGTCAGAGCGTCCCTGTAAGGTTGCCAGTTGTGCCTATGAATCCCCTCATGTTTTTTTGGTTTAGACTGGAGGGCTTCTGAGGACACATTTCTTTTTTCCTCTGTGTGAGTGTGAGTCTGTGTGTGTGTGTGTATCTGTTTGGTATTCTGGGTATGTGTGGTTTCCTGAGACTGAGTTTGGGGGTGGCACGGAGGTCAATTGGAAGAAATTGCGTTGCAGGCAGCGTGGAGGGTTACACACTGAGTATTAGCACAATCCATTTTGGCCCTCCTGTTTGCATTCAGCCATGTGTGATTCTCCTTAATGCATCCACTCACATGCACTCTGTAGGTGCTTATATCAGGTCCGATTAGGCTTGGATTTCAGGGGGAAAATAAAAAACTTAACAACTGAGGGCTTTATTTAAACATGTATTTTTTTGAAAGCCCCTAAGGTTCTAGGTACAAGTAGCACATGATCCTAGCTCATTATTTTGGTAATGATGAATTCCAAGATACACTATATAGGCAAATGTATGTCGACACCTGAACATCACACCTATATAAACATATTTACATGGGTATTATTAGGGAGTTGGTCCCCCATCACAGCTATAACAGCCTCCACTCTTCTTACATAAGATTTCGGAATTTTTACCCGTTCAGTCTGAATGCACTTGTGAGGTCAAGCAGTAATGTTGGATGAGAAGATCTGGCTCACAATCAGTGTTCCAGTTCATTCCAAAAGTGTTTGGTGGAGTTGAGGTCAGGGCTCTGTGCAGGCCACTGGAGTTCCACCACACAAAACTCATCAGATCATGTCTTTATAGAGCTCGCTCTATAAAGCACAGGGACTCAGTCATCCTGGAACAGGCTCTTCCCCAAACTTTTAATTATATAAAATGTCTGCTGTAGCATTTAATTCACCCTTCACTGGAACTAAGGGGTCAAAACCCTCAAAAACAGCCCCAGCCTATTATCCCTCTTCCACCAAACCTTACTGTTAGCACTATGCATGCAGGTATTCCTGGCATCCACCACACCCAGATTCATCCATCAGACTGCTAGTGAAGCATGATTCATCACTCCAGAGAAAACTTTTCGCTTGGCATTGCGCATAGTGATCTTGGGCTTGTGTGCAGCTCCTCAGCTGTGAAAACCCATTTCATGACACTCTTGACACATAGTTCTTGTGCTGATATTTCTTCCTGAGGCAGTTTGGAACTCTGTAGTGATGTAACCAAGGATTCGTGATTTTTTTCCCTGTTATGCGCTTCAGCACTCAGCAGTCCCGCTCTATGAATTTGTGCTTCATGGCTTAGCTGTTGCTCCTCCTAGATGCCTTAATTTTACAATAATAGCACTTACGGTTGACCAGGGTGGATGTAGTGGGGCAGAAATTTCACAAACTGACTTGTGACAAAGTCAGATTATGACATTGCCACATTTCAAGTCACTGAGCTCTTCAGTATGACTCATTCTGCTGCCAGTGTTTGTCTAAAGAGATTACATGGCTGTGTGCTTGATTTTCTACATGGTATGATTGTATTTTCTATGTTTATATAGTGGAGTTTAACTAAAACACATGGAAATGCTCAACAAAATAATCAACAAAGATGTAATTTGACCAGTGGCAGCCAAACTTAGACTGAAAAATGGAATCTGAAGGGAAAGCAGTGTGGAGTTTGGTTCAGATCCAAAGAGAGTAAAGGAATTTGTCTTTTTTCTATTTTCTTTCTTGTTTTCTCTTTTATTGAATTCTTTATCGTAGCTAAAGCTCCCTTTACTTCCTACTTTGTTCCCAGCGCGTGTTGGTGCAAGTTTTTCAGAGTTAGCCTGTCTGTCACCATCCACCACTTTCCCGTGGCTGCCTTTGATGCCGAGGACGCCGCGAGAGAAACACATTCAGAACGTCACAGCGCACTTTATCTTTCACCAGCCACCAGCTTTTAGATTCCCAGCACAGCAGAGCAGCCACCAGACACACACACACACACACACACACACACACACACATACATACATACATACATACATACACACACATATACATATTCATCATGTGTACGTACAAGGCCTGAACAAAATAATGGAAAATATCATATTAAATTATTTTATTGGTGTCACTTAAAACTCAAAAGACTCTCAGTAAAATGTCAAAAACATATGATAGTTAGGATCAGGTTTGGGGTTGAGGTTAAGACTAGGGTTAGGATTAGGTTTGGGGTTGAGGTTAAGGTTAGGGTTAAGATTAGGTTTGGGGTTGAGGTTAAGGTCAGAGTTAGGATTAAGGCCAGGGTGAGTGTTAGGATTAGGTTTTGGTTGAGATTAACGTTAGGGTTTGGTTTTGGGTAAGGTTGGGTAAGGTTAGGTTTGGGTAAGGTCAGCTAAGGTTAGGCTTTGCATAATGGATGTAACATATTAACAATACATCTACTTAATGTAAGTAATGTATGAACAGAAAATCTACAAGCTATTTATTTCAGTGCATTCAGATGCTTCACTACTGCTACTTCACTGATATGTTGTTCATTGTTTTACTGATCATCTGTTAAGAGTTTCTAAATCATCTACAAAGAACCACTTCAAATAAAGTGTTACCCCCATACCTGCTGACCACTTTATCAGAAACACTTACCAACCTAGAAATACACACACACACACACACACACACACACACACACACACACACACACACACACACACACACACAATCTGTCTGTATCTTTATCTGTCTATCTAGGTTTCTACATTTGACTTTAATCCGCTCTGTGTATGTTAAGCCTGTTATGTAGTCATTAAGGTTGCCCTTGATGTCTCACTCATTCTGCCCTAGAAACACTGCAGATTCATTGAGGAGCTCATCTCATTCCTCTTCTGTAATCAATTTCAAGAGAGCTTCAAGAGGAGAAAATGAATTGAACTCTGTAGATCATGATAACAGCAGGCTTAAGGAAGAATAAACGGTGACACCAGCAGACGCTTAAACAGCTGTTAGTGTTAGCTGGCTCATTAAACCAGCTGGTTACAGAAACTCTCAGAATGTTTGGTTTTTAGCTAAGTTTACCTAAATGTGATGATTTCATTGGCCTAGTAGTTGCAGAGCAGCTCCTGTGCTGTACTAGGCATGTAGAGGCAACTGTGATGATGAGGACTTTGATGCAAACAGCAGTATAAACTTCTAATTGTTAATGAATTGTACATCCAGTGCTGTCAAGTTCAACCCCTCAAAATTATTATTCAGTAATTACAAGGCCTTCACTGCAAACTGGTTGAACTGTTACTGCTCTATAAATGTCTTATTGGTGCAGGAGCAGTGTATTGATCTGATCTGCTGCAGATATATGAGCCGAAGGTGAAGACTAAACATGCTACTATGCTGCTCTTAAATGGACCCAGTGGACAAAGAGCATTAGAAGAGTGCCGACACTGGACACTTTTATATCTGGCCTGAATACATTCCTATTTGAATAGTTTTCAGCTCTGTTTAAACACTGGTAGTGTTTCTAGCCCCTTTTCCTCTGTAACAACACTTTTATATCCTAATCTAACTTTTCATTTTTAATTAGATTTTTTAACTGTCCTAATTTAAATTCTCATTTCATTTTTTGATGTAATGATTTTCTCTTTTAAATCTATAGTTTTAATCATGATTTTAATATCTATTTGATCTATTTATCTATTTTTTTATCTATTTTAATGTCTAATGTCTCATTTACTTTACTTTTTTTAAACAACTCTGCATTTCTGACTTTGTCTTATTTGTAAAACACTTTGAATGACAGCAGTGTGTAAAATGTGCTATATAAGTAAACTTGTTTTGCCTTAGGTTATAGATGTGTGTAATAAAAGGTGGACCCTGGCTATTTAAGGGGTTAAACTTGCTATAAAAAGTGTTTCAGTCAAAAGGAAAAGAAGAAAAATGTACCTAAATTGTTTAAGATGAGTGAAATTTAGTTGCATGTTTGTTTCAAGTAACTACAGTTGCATGCAGGTTTTACCATGTAAAGTCTCACTTCTTACTTGTTATAGCAAACTGAAAGAGAATGCAAGCTGGCTTTCTAAAGTTTTGACAGCTGTTTTTTTTTTTTTTTGGTTAATACTTTAGTGTTAAATCTGGTACATTTATGAATCACTTTGCTTCCTTAAGCTTTAATCACGGTTAATTTTGAGAAACTAAAAAAGTTGCAGGATGCTGTTTAAAGTGCTCAAAGTAAGGAGAACGAACAGTAATGCATGTATCGGTTTCTGTTTCATTGTGGGCATATTGATTGTTCAGAGTGGGGGGTTGAGTGGATTATTAATTGTAGGGGATAATTGACAAGGGGATGAAGATGGCGTATTTAGACATGTTAATTTTCCCTTTTAAAGGCCGCTAAACTAAACACGGAATACATGAAATCTTAATAAGTGCTCGGCATGCTTGATTGCTGTCCGCCCACAATGAGAGAGAGGGGGAGAGAAAACGAAGGAGTGCAGGAGGAGATGAAAACAAAACGGCGCGTCTGATTTGATCAGTGTGCTATCAGTTGGGCCCGGCACTTAATATGCATGCAAATGAAGGTTGTCATAGGTAATTCAGCCAGAGACCTTTGTTGTTACACAGACTAATTAACAATGGCCTACAAAGATGTAGCGCTGAATATTTAATGACAGCGAGGGTTGGGGAAGTTGAGGGGATGGCAGCGTGGTTTTGGAAAGTGTTGTGTGTATTATTCATACGCTTTGACAGTGATTGTGCGTCTCTCTGCACCTCGGCGTGTTGCTGCGGCATCAGCGCTCGTCGCTAACGGTGATTTATTCATACAGAACGAGAGTTTTAATTTGATGTGGTGTGTGTCGGTGGTTGAAGATACACACCACATTGTTGCAAAGTGTGGCTGGCTATGATATAACTGTTCTCGGGGCTTGTTTACTAGAGCACGACTGATGCTGAAGTTTTATCACCGATGCTGAACATGAGGCGATAAAAATTCTCTTTATTGTCTGCTGTGAAAGTGTTTATCACCAATAATGATTTTAACGTGTGAAAATTTTCTGAAAATTATTGATTTGAAAATTCCTTTACCTAAATCAATATTAGGGACCTAGAATTTTGTATAACTGATAATATTGACCGATATGAAAATATCACCAATACTGATTTTAAGGAGCAAAAAAATATATTAAATTGATGTTATTGACTGAAATGAAAACAAACTAATACCAATTTAAAGGAGCTAAACTTTTTAGTGACTATTGGCAGCTATGAAAATGTTATAATTTTTTTTTAATCAATCAACCTCAAATTCCAATAACTGATAACAGTTTGACTTTAAGGAGCTTAACTCTGCTCTGCTGTTATTTTCAAATTTACAAACTGGTCTCTGTTGTTTATTTAGAGACATGAAACATTGAATTGAGGTCAAATTGAAGGGTTAAAGTTCCCGGAGCCAATAAAAGTGGTCTATATGGCAATAATGTCACTGTTTTAAAGAGCTAATTTTTAATAACTGACACCTTTAGCCAATATGAGCATTTTGTCACTCATTTCAAGAAGCTAAAGGTTCTGAATTTCTTAAGCTGTATTAAGTAGTAAGTATAATATATAAGTATTTTCTAACTTTTTCTGTTGATAAAATGGCTCTACGTTACTGTGAATGGGGTTTTCTTAGAACAATATTTAAGATGACATTAGCCATGTGTACATGCAATCTGATCATCTGTTAATAATCAGACTAATAGCTCAAGAATAGAAGACATCTGTGTATACACCTCAATCAGAATGGGCTAATCCGAAAGTCTTAATTCATAACCGGAATGTGTTCATTCAGATTGGAAAAAGTCTTTGCATGTGAACACAGCCATTGAGAAGTGATCCTGCTTTATTAGTGAGATTTCAGCCATTATCAGTACTCACAGATCTGTGGAACGGTCAGGCCTTACTGTTACAGCAGCATTTGAGCAGCCTTCCCGTTTGGAATTCGTTTAAATCAGGATATTAAACTTGAAGGCAACTGCAGAGTTTTGGTGCTTTTCATGTTCTAATAGATGCAATTCAACACATGAAGGGTTTGTAATTAGCTTGTTAGAGAAATTAGAGGAACTGTTAATGTCTGAAGTGCTGTAGAGTCTAAACTCTCTGCATCAGGTACAAATTCACTCTGAATGATATTCATGAGTCACAGAGTCTATATGTTAAAACATGCTCCTCTTCAGGTGTGTGTTGTAACTTGTACTTTGCAGAGTAATTTGCTTTGATTTTTATGCATTTTAATGCACTTCTGTGATTGAGATGTAAACAGAGCGATTCAGAGTGGTTTGGTGTGAAATGTTTGGAAGTGGTGATAGGAACCAGGGGTCACCATTACTACAAGGCAAGTATAGACATCTCATTTACTATCCAAAACTCTGGGGACTGTTTTTCCTTCCAACACTCTGCAAGCAGCAGCACCTCTGCATAATGAATGATGGTTCTTCAAGGGTTTTTTAGTTAAAAAAAATGGTTCTATATAGGATCTTAATAGTATATTAGTAAAGCTCCTCTGTATCTGTTATTTAGTTGGATTTAATGGTTATTTAATAGCATTTATTGGTTAAAGCTCCTCTGTATCTGTTATTTAATAGTATTTATCGGTTAAAGATCCTCTGTATATATTGTTTAATAGTACTTATTGGTCAAGGCTCCTTTGTATCTGATGTGTGGATGACAGGATTGTAGTGGACATGAACATCACAAGCTAACTCAAATGCTCTTACAGTATTGTGCTCAGAGGTCAAAGGCCGCATGCTTCGCCGTACAGAAAATGTCAAAACAATAAGCGATTTGAGTTCAGCCTGATGGACAGCAGCAGTTTGGGTCAGGCTGATGCTGGCTGTCCTGCAGAGCGAGGCTGGCTGATACAGAGTCTGTGTGATGGGCCGTGAGGGGCTGCTGCTGGGCAGCTTCGTCCACAACGTGCTGGGTGTCACGGTGCAGTGGAGAAGAAAGATGGGGCTTGGAGATCATGGTGCCTTCCTTCCAGTGATGTCTGAGTCATTGTACGCTACTGTTTAAAAGCTCAAAATCACTGTTTTTGATATAAAACTATCTGACTGACAGCAGTTCAGGTTTAAGCACCTCAGACTTTGTTTTGACATCAAGAAATCTAAATAATCATTTACTTTTGTTGAAGTAAGTGAAAAATTGTGGTTCTTCAAGGGTTCTTTAGTAAAGGCAAGGGTCCTATTTAGAACCACGAATAGAAATTGTGTTGCATATGATTCTGTAAAGAACCATTGCCTTTACTAAATTTAATCTTGAAGAAACATCTTTTAAAGAGGGAAATTCTTGGCTTAGATTCAGAAAACATGCTAATAACTTTATAAGTCTTTAACTTATAACTTTATAAGTCTAGACTTATTTTTATTCATTCTCTATAAATAATTGGTATTGCTTTCATTTGTAGTCTATTGGGTTCTAAGTATTAACTAAGTGATACTTTTTTGATCCCACAACTGGGGAAATTCCACCTCCGCATTTAACCCATCCGTGAAGTGAAACACCACAAACACACTAGTGAATACACACACTAGGGGGCAGTGAGCACACTTGCCCGGAGCGGTGGGCAGCCAGATCCACGGCACCTGGGGAGCAGTTGGGGGTTAGGTGTCTTGCTCAAGGACACCTCAGTCATGGACTGTCGGTCCTGGGGATCAAACCGGCGACCTTCCGGTCACAGGGCCAGATCCCTAACCTCCAGCCCACGACTGCCCCAAATGCCCCAACTAGATATGTGTTAGCAACACACTTCAAAATACTAGTTAATTATTAGATAATATGTTTTATTTGCTAAATAGTTAGAATCTGATGGTTATTTTGGTATAATTTTATTAGACTTCTATCTTGTTTCATTCTATAATTTTAACCAAAAAAAGTTTCACAGCACTTTGAAGTTTGTAGCACACACTTCATAGCTAGCACCTGTTTGGCATTTCAAACTCCTTAAACTGTCCTCAAACTCACCACCAAAATAATTGCACAGTACTTAGAGCTTGTGACCATGAAGGAAAACTTTACTCAGTTATTTATAAGGAAAAAACAAAAACAACCAAGTTGGCTTGACATAGCCATTGCTATGGTATCCCAGGTACTGCTGAGGCCTTGCAACGCCATTGTTGTGGAATCACAAGTGGTTGCTAAGGTGTCGCAAGGCCATTTCTGTGCTATTCCAGGTGGCTACCAGGTTGTGATATGGTATCCCTTGTAGTTGCTAAGGAGTTGCTTTCTTATCCTAAGTAGATGCTAAGGTGTTGCAAGGCCATTGCTATGCTATTTCAGGTGGTTTTTGAGGTGTTGCTGGTCCATTGCTTTGTAATCCCAGGTGGTTGTTAAGGTGTTGGAAGGCCATTGCTGTGCTATTCCAGGTGGCTGCTAAGGTGTTGTTAGGCTGTGCTATGGTATCTCAGGTGGTTGTGAAGGTGATGTTCTGTTGCTGTGGCATCCCAGGTAGCTGCTAAAGTGTTACTAGGCTATCATTATAGTATCTCTATAATAATAATAATAATAATAATAATAATAATAATAATAATGATAATAATAATAATAATAGTAAGAGAATATCAAAGGACACTAAGCTGATTTTGCCAAATCAATTTAATTACTGACTTCTGAAGGTTAAATTATTATGATTAATTTCTGAATCTAGGCCATGACTTATGAGTATATAGTTGAATAACGGTCAGTGTATCATTGGTGACCACCAGCAACATCAAACGCCACTTCATCAACAAGTCATATTAAATATAATTAGTTTTTGCTGAGTCGTGCTCCAGCTGTGGTGTGAGTGAAGGAGGATGTGGCTTGGGGAATCTGATGAGTCGTCCGTCTGCCACTTTCGCTAAATCTCCATGTGGCTGGGCCCAGAGTGTGTGTGTGGTGAGAGTGTGAGTGTGTGAGGATGGACGAGAGGCGTTCTGATCGGATTTGCAGGCGAGTGATGGCAGTGAGCCTTTAGCCACAGGCGCTAATGCATGCGGTGCAGTCGGCGAAAGACTCCAGAAGAATCTGGTGGTTTCTCCATTGGCCGAGAGAGCGATGGAGCAATGGAGGGATGAAAGGAAGAAGACATGGAGGGATGGAGGGAGAAAAGTCTGCCCCAGTGCACACTGGGGAAATTTTAGCCACTCGGGTGGGCTCTGTGTCCACGGCTTCATTACACATTCCATTTCATTTTAATAAACGTCTAGAGGAAGAACACCATGATATTAATAGAGACTTCATCTGTCCATCACAGAGAAGGAGAGAGAGAGAGAGAGCAAAAAGAGACAAATGAAGAGGAAAGTGTAAGAGACATAAAGAATAGATAAAGAAATGAAGCAGAAAGATAGAAAGAGAGAGAGAGAAAGGCAAAGAGACAGAAGTGGAGAAAGAAGATAGGCAGGAACGACGTAAGAAAGAGAAAAGAATTTGAATGAAGAGAGTGGTGAGAGAGAAGAGCAAAAAGAAAGGGAGAAAGAGACAGCTAAAAGAGATAAAGAGGAAAGTGTAAGAGAGACAAGAGCGAAAGAGAAGACAGAAAGGAGAGAGTCAGAGAGAGGGAGAAAACAAAGAGAATGAAAGAAGTCGTGAAAGAAGGGGAAAAACATAAGACAAAAAAGTGAAAAGAGTGGGAGAGAGAGAGAAACTAAGAAAGCGAAAAGAGAGAGATAATGTGGAAAGTGTAAGAGACATAAAGGAGAGAGACAAGAGAGATAAGAGAGAGAAAAGAGAGTAAGAAGGAGTGATAGAAAAAGGCATAAAGAGAACGGAGAGATAGATTAGAGTGAGAGAAAGAGATACAAAATAAACTCCATTATGTTGATTGATTAACTTGCTCTAAGGCTACATTTACACAGCAGGTAAAGGGCCCAAATCAGATTTTCTTACCAAATCTGATTTTTTTGTGCTTGGCTCTCCAAAATATCTTTTTAATGTGATCTGTATACGACATCAGTCTGAACCGATCAGCTCCTAAACCGACCTGCATGCGCTGAAGAACAATGTTTCACGCGGCTCATCCAGAGGTAAACAATCATGACGGCCTGTCGCTCCTGGAGCTTCAGTTTCGTCTTCGCCAGCATCACAGGAGTGATTATGAAGTTGTAGTGGTTGACAGCTGGACTCATCACCCTAAAAAGGGCACATTTTTCAGCCACGGCCACTTCTTTGGTTTGTCTCTTCCAGCCGTGTGCAGCTGTTTCGTTCAAAACCTCCTCAAACACGGAGCGGTTGCTTTAAGTCTCTTCTAATTTTTGGTACAAGTCACATGAATTATTTTCTGGCTGTTTAGACTGAGCGGCTGATCGGATACGGATCGGATTTCAGTACCACATATGAAAGCTGTTCGCACTGACACATAGATGACATATCTGAATCACATATGGAGAAAGAGATCGGATTTGGGCCACTTTAACCTGCTGTGTAAACATAGCCTAAATGTAGATCACAACAGTAGCTATGGAAGGACAGGTTTGTGGGTGGAGCTTAGATTCAGTCACTCAAACATTCACAGCATTTCCCTGAAATGTACAGAATATCAAGAGAGAGGGAGAAAGAGAGAGACAGAGAGAGAGAGAGAGAGAGAATGAGGTGAAAGTATGCTTAAGGGTTGAGGAGTGGAAAATAGAGAAACTTTGGAAGAAATGAAGCCGAGAGCCAAGAACAGAGAGAGGAAAGAGGAGATGGAAAGATTTAGGCCTATTTAGATGAAAAGTGGTGAATTAAACTGGCTTTCAGCACTCTCTCTCTCTCTCTCTCTCTCTCTATCTATCTCTATCTCTGTCCCTCTTTCTCCTTCTCTCTCTCGTCTCCTTCCTTTCTCTCCTCTCCCTCTCTGTCGCTCTCCTCCTGCTCACTGTCCTCCCTCTCTCTCTCTCTCTCTCTCTCTCTCTCTCTCTTTCAGTCTGCCTTTCTCTTGCCTCCCATCCCTCTCAGTCTCTCCCCCTTTCTCTCTTCTTCTCTTTCTCTCCCACCTCTCTCTCTCTCTCTCTCTCTCTCTCTCTCATGCCTCTCTCTTCTTTTTTCTCTCTCTCTGTCTCTTTCTCTCTCTCGTCTCCTCCCTTTCTCTCCTTCTCTCCCTCTGTAGCTCTCCTCCTGCTCACTCTCCTCCCTCTCTCTCTTTTTCAGTCTCTTTCTCTTGCCTCCCATCTCTCTCTGTGTCTCCCCCTTTCTCTCTTCTTCTCTTTCTCTCCCGCCTCTCTCTCTCTCTCTCTCTCTTCTCTCTCTCTTCTTCTCTCTCTCTTTCTTTCTTTCTGTGCCAATTGGAACTGACAGGAGATGTGATTTGGGCTCTGACTCTCTCAGATTGTGAACTCTACCTTCACTCTCCCCCACTGTCGTTTCCTGTTTGTGTGTTACTGGCTCTGTCTGTTTTCTTCTGTGTGTGTGTATATAAATGTGGGTGTGTGTATGTGTGTGTGTGTGTGTGTGTGTGTGTATACAATGAACATTGATATATACTAAATGAACCTTGATATACATGGCAAAGAAATGAATAATATAATTCATAAAATGTTTTGTTCAGACACAGAGGTATTGTATTGTAGCCTTGGGCCTCTCCCACCTGCTAAACAGACTGTTTATGTTGTTATTTAATGTAGTTATGTTGTGCTTCAGTTACAGTGTGTATGTATTTACTGTATTATTTTGTGTCCAGCTCAGAGTTAGTGAGAGTGTGTTTGTGTTTGGTGACCACCAGAAGAAAGAGTAGGACTAGGAGTGATCGACCTCAGTTTTCAGTAGCTTTGCAAGTGGCGTTGTTTTCCCTTGCTCTCAATAAAAGAGCATTTTTCAAACAGAAATTACTCATCTGACTCTTCTTCTGCACCATGTCAAATTATGTACATATTGAAGCTCCACCCATCGGTGGCTTCACATCATTTATCAGCCACCCTCAGATCACTCTATCCAAGGGATCACTGTATACATAATGGTCACTTTATCAGAATTCCCTTACTTTAAGCTCTGCCTGGAGTTTCTTAATGCCCATTTATTGATGCACAGTTTTTGTTGGCCATCCTCAACCCTTCAACAGTGACTTTCATTCAGTATATATCAGTGTTCATTCCATAGATGACATATACATACACTGATGTTATACGAGAAGACCTGGCTTGCAGTCTCCATTATAATTCATCCCAAAAGTGTTCTGTTGAGTTGAGGTCAGGACTCTGTGTAGGCCAGTCAAGTTCTTCCACTCCAGCTTCGCTCATCCATGTCTTTATGGACCTTGCATTGTACACTGGTGCCCAGTCATGTTGGAACAGGAAGGTTACATCCCCTGTTCCAACAAATTTGGGAGCATGAAACTGTCCAAAATCTTTTGGTCTGCTGAAGCAGTTCCTGACACTGGAACAAAGGTCCAACTCCTGAAAAACAAGCCCACACCATAATACCCCCTCCACCAAACTTTACACTTGGCACAATGCAGTCAAACAAGTACCATTCTCCTGACAACTGCCGAATCCAGACTCGTCCATGAGATCGCCAGACGGAGAAGCATGATTCGTCACTCCAGAAACCACTCTAGAGTCCAGTGGCAGCGCTTTACACCACTGCATTCGACACTGTGCATTACGCATGGTGATGTAAGGCTTGGATGCAGCTGCTCGACCACACACACACACACACACACACACACATATATATATATATATATATATATATATATATATATATACACACTCCTTTATGACCTGATGCCTGCTGCTGCCCCCTCTAACACTTTGATCGGACTTCACCTGGAGTTCATGCCGCTCCTTGTCTGGCACTGATGTCAGCATTAGAAAGTATGTGAGTTCCAGCTGAAGCGCTCTTAAACACACACTCTAGGCAAGCTGGAGCCTGCAGGCTGTCATTAACACTTACTGACAGCGTCACTGAGCTGACTGATACACACACACACACACACACACACACACACACACACACACACTCACTCACTATTTTGTTTACCTCGGTGCCCAAACACCCCTCAGCCCTTCAGCAGAGCAGACTGAGTCATTACTGAGATCACAGACGCTCGGAAGGAAGTGAACTTTAACCAAAAATAGAGGGATCAGTGAGGATTTAGTTACAAATTAATTCAACATGATCAAGCCTGTGAAGCTTGCTCAGTTTATTTAAATTATATTGTCATATTGAATTAAGTTGAATTGAATTGGGTTCAGCTGAACTGTGTTGAATTGCACTAACCAAAATTCACTTCTTTAACTTCTTTGCAGAAAATGTTATAGCTAAGTAACTTGATTTGTGTTGAAATGAATTAAGTTGATTCACTCTGAATTCACTCTGATCTGAACTATGCTGAATTGAATTGGAGTTTAAATGCATTGAACTGAACTGAGTTGAACTGGTTTTAATTGAGATGAATGGAGCAGATTTGAGTTGAGTTGAAATGTACAGAACTGCATTTGTTGCTTTAAACTGAATTGAGTTTAATTGTCTTGAATTACACTTAACTGCATTCTGTTGCATTGAATCACTTTGAGTTGAATTGAACGATGTTTGATTGTAGTGTGTTGAACTACATTAAATTATATGAAGTTGAAATGCATTGAATTGAATTGTACTTAATTGCCTTGAACTAAGTTGCATTGAGTTTATTGAACTGACTTTAGTTAGACTGAGATAAATGAACTAAGCCGAATTTAGTTGCTTTAAGATGAATGAAGTTGAACTGGATTGAATCACTTTGAGTTGAAATGAACCACAGTTAATA
Organism: Pygocentrus nattereri; assembly: GCF_015220715.1. Taxonomy (NCBI): domain Eukaryota; kingdom Metazoa; phylum Chordata; class Actinopteri; order Characiformes; family Serrasalmidae; genus Pygocentrus; species Pygocentrus nattereri. Next base: position 25,195,848 of record NC_051219.1, on the reverse strand, counting down.
TTATTGTGTTGAATTCAGTTGAAGTGAGTTAAACTGAAATGCACTGAGTTGAATTGAGCATAATTATGTTGAGTTTATCGAACTGAGGTGAGCTGAATGAAGTTAAATTTACTCCTCTGAACTGAATCCATTTGAGAAACTGAACCACCTTTATTGGAACTGTGTTTAAATTAGTTAAATTGATGGAAATTGAAATGCATTTAATTTAATTGAGCTGAGTTAAACTTATTGAATTGAGCTGAGTTGATTTGACTGCGCTGAGCTGAATTCAGGAGTTACTGAATTGCTTTGAATTGTAATGAACTGAATTGAGTTCAAATTAATTGAAATTATTTGAAATGAGTCACAACATGGAAAACAGGTTGTGTGATTAAGATGATTGTTATTGCTAAATATCATAATGTTTGCCTATGTTAACAGAATGTGAAATGCTGATTATTGATTTGTTAACGTAATATTAGTTATTATTAATATGCCTTAAAGACAATTCCAACTTAAGCGATGTAAACAGAATTATTCAGAGCGGTTTGGTGTGAAATGGTTCAAATTTCTTTACAGTAAATATATAAATTAACAAGACATTTTAGGCCATAAACAGTGTCATCAGGCAGTGTATTCATCACCATTTCATATAGTCACTTTCTGTGAGGGAGCTTTTGAAGTTGGATGTCTGGTTCCTATCACCACCACTGTGAACAATTTTGACTCTGTAAGTTTCTCTAGAACAGAGCATTTTACACCAAACCACTCTGAATGACTCTGTTTACATCTTAAACATTTAATTATGTAGTAATTTTAAAAATTCAGTGGAGTTCCCCTTTAAGGTAACCCCATTACTTTATTAAGTTAAATGATAAACGTTTTTCCAGCGTTTAAATGTTTATGCTGAGATATTGATCATTTAGTTTACTCTGACCCTTCACTGTATCTGCACACCGCTGAGTATCCGGAGTGTTTTTAGGTGAATCACACTGTGTGTACAGAGCATATATGTGTGTGTGTGTATGTGTGTGTGTGTGTGTGTGTGTGTGTGTGTGTGTGTGTGTGTGTGTGTGTGTGTGGTCTTTGCTTATTCAACACGGCGGAACAAAAAGAATGATAAACAGCAGAAAAAAGAGAAAACCGCCCAACGTGAAATCCCCATCTGCTCCAGCCTGCTTCGCTGACACACTCAATCTGTTACACACACACACACACACACACACACACGCGCACACACACACGCACACTCATATATAATACTATGCAAAAGTCAGAGTCCCCCCTCCCATTCATTCATTCAATTTCAAGGTAGAAAGTGCAAGTTATAGTGGAAGAAATGTAACAGAAGACAGAAAATCACAGCTTAATTAATTCCAAAGTTCAGTCCAGTACTCAGTGATGTTGAGGGCTGGACTCTGAGGTGGTCAGTCCATTGTTCAGCTTCTTTGTTTGAAGTGTCTGTATCCTTTTCTCAGTGAGGCTTCTTGGCAGTTATAATCCTTTCTGACCCATGGTGATGAGTTAACCTCTGGATTTTTTTTTCTAGATCTGAAGCAGCTTGATTTTCTCCTCTCTCTCAGCTTTAAGTGCTGTTTATCTTATGGATAATCTCCTCAGAAATCTCCTGAAAAATGAATAACTTAGCTTAATGGTTGTTTTGACTGGACTGTTGATAAATCTGACATTTCATACCATTGTACCATGTCAGCTTGTGGCTGCTCTGCTGAAAAACAGCACAGACTAGAAATCATTTCATGCTGGTTTATGCTGGTCTGGTTCTGGTTTAGCTGGTCAACCCTGTATGTTCATGCTGGATTTCCAGCATACCAGCATCAAAACAACAACATATTCTGGTTTTGCTAGTGACCAGCTATGCTAGTCTGGCAAATAGTCCAACAGTTTAAGAACAACGTTTCTCAATGTACACTTGCAAGGAATTTAGGGATTTCATCATCTACAGTCCATGATATCATCAAAAGATTCAGAGAATCTGGAGAAATCTCTGCAAGTAAGCAGCAAGGCAGAAAACCAACATTGAATGCCCGTGACCTTCGATCCCTCAGGCGGCACTGCATTAAAAACCGACATCATTCTGTAACGGATATTACCACATGGGCTCAGGAACACTTCAGAAGACCCTTGTCAGTGAACACAGTTCGTCGCTCCATCTACAAGTGCAAGTTAAAACTCTGCCATGCAAAGCAAAAGCCATATATCAACAACACCCAGAAACACCGCCGGCTTCTCTGGGCCAGAGCTCATCTGAGATTTACTGACACAAAGTGGAAAAGTGTCCTGTGGTCAGATGAGTCCACATTTCAAATTGTTTTTGGAAATCATGGACGTCGTGTCCTCCGGGCCAAAGAGGAAAAGGACTGTCTGTATTGTTATCAGCACAAAGTTCAAAAGCCAGCATCTCTGATGGTGTGGGGGTGTGTTAGTGCCCATGGCATGGGTAACTTGCACATCTCTGAAGGCACCATTAATGCTGAAAGGTACATACAGGTGTTGGAGCAACATATGCTGCCATCCAAGCAACGTCTTTTTCAGGGACGTCCTGCTTATTTCAGCAAGACAACACCAAGCCACATTCTGCACGTTACAACAGCGTGGCTTCGTAGTAAAAGAGTGCAGGTACTAGACTGGCCTGCCTGCAGTCCAGACCTGTCTCCCATTGAAAATGTGTGGTGCATTATGAAGCGCAAAATACGACAACGGAGACCCCGGACTGTTGAGCAACTGAAGTTGTACATCAAGCAAGAATGGGAAAGAATTCCACCTACAAAGCTTCAACAATTAGTGTCCTCAGTTCCCAAACGCTTATTGAATGTTGTTAAAAGGAAAGGTGATGCAACACAGTGGTAAACATGCCCCTGTCCCAACTTCTTTGGAGCGTGTTGCAGGCATCAAATTCAAAATGAGTGAATATTTGCAAAAAACAATAAAGTTTATCTGTTTGAAAATGAAATATCTTGTCTTTGTTGTGTATTCAATTGAATATATGTTGAAAAGGATTTGCAAATCATCTTATTCTATTTTTATTCATGTTTTACACAACATCCCAACTTCATTGGAATTGTAACTTACGTCTGGTATGCAAACTTGCGGCTAGTGTTTTAGCTTGTGCGTGGTGTGCTAGCTTGTTGCCAGTATGTTAGCTTGTGGCCAGTAAGTTAGCTTGGGGCTAATATTGTACATTTGTTTGTGGCTAGAGAGTTAAATTGTAAAGCAGTTTAATTTCAAATACTGTATTTTACAATAATAATAACTCAAATAAAGCAAAAATGGAAATTCTAACATAATACATACATTATATTGCACCCCTAATACACACATTTTCTCTCTTTCTATCCTCCTTTTCTTTTTCTTTTTGATTCTTTATTTATTCATTTCCTTACTTTTCTTTCTTCCTTTAATAATTTTTGCCTTTTCTCTATCATCTCTTTCACACTCTCTCCCTCTGTCTCTCTCTCTCTCTCTGTCTCTCTCTCTCTCTCTCTCTCTCTCTCTCTCTCTCTCTCTGTCTCTCTCTCTCTCTCTCTGTCTCTCTCACTCTCTCTCTCTCTCTTTCTCTCTCTCAAGGTAGCTGCTTGTACTCCTCTTTCCCCTGTTTTTATCCACTAGCCGTTACACCACTATCCACGTTTAAGTTATCAGAGAGCCCCAAACCCCCCACCCCCCACCTCCTCCCTATTTCGCTCATGCGTTTCTCCTCCATATGCGTGCTCAGTCGGCCCTGCCGATGCTCCAGGGAAAAGTGAAGGAAAGCCGAAAAATCCCCAAAAGACAGAACACAAATGTGGGCTTTTATTTTCACTCTCATCATTTTGACGCTTTTTCTGGCTGAGCTGTTTGGCCTGAAGAGAGATAGTGAGTAAAGTAGTGTTTTGCAGTTCAGCAGTGCAATATTTCTACAATATGTACAAGAACCAACCACCCCAGGCCCCGCCCACAAATGTGTTCTTTACAGAATGCTGGTAAAAATTTAGACTGAATGAATAACTGACTCTAAATGTAGGTATTGTGATATAAACTGAGTCTGTTCTACAGTTTCTCATTAGATTGAATGAATAACTGACTCTAAATGTAGGTATTGTGATATAAACTGAGTCTGTTCTACAGTTTCTCATTAGATTGAATGAATAACTGACTCTAAATGTAGGTATTGTGATATAAACTGACTCTGTTCTACAGTTTCTCACAAGGTATGTTTAAGCTATTTGGCTACACCCACTTACTGGTGTTATAAGGAATGTTTCAGCCTAGACGAGTTTCTCAAGAAGGCACAGTACAGCCCATATATAGAACCAATGTTTCTACTGATAAACCCTTGAGGAAAAAAACTTTCTAAGGCTGTATGAGTGGAGAGTTGAGCAGAGCAGGAGATAATTACAGTGCTGAGGGCTGTGTAGGTTCTGGGTGTTTTTAGGAACGCAGTGAGAGAGCACAGTGTGATCATGTCAGATGTTTGAGGAACACCCACACTCATCCTGGTTTGGGGTTTCCGTTAGAGCTGCGCTGCGGCCGAACATCTCCACCCAGCAGATCCAGCACTGAAACACAGGGTCACAGAGAGCGGACGAGTTAGCAGAGGCTCTCATTGCTACTGAAACAGAACAATACGAGCATTCTCTCTCTCTCTCTCTCTCTCTCTCTCTCTCTCTCTCTGTCTCGCTCGCTCTCTTTCTTTCTCTCTTCTCTCTTTCTCACGCTCTCTCTCTCCATCTCTTTTTCTCTTCTCTCTCGCTCTCTCTCTCTTTCTCTCTGTCTCTCCTCTCTCTCTGTCTCTTTCGCTTTCTCTCTCTGCCTGTTTCTCACTCTGTCTCTTTCCTCTCTTTCGCTGTCTCTCTCGCTCTCTGTCTCTCTCTCCTCTCGCTCTCTCTGTCTCCTCTTTCTCTCTCGCTCTTTCTCCCTTTCTGTCTCTCTCTCTTTCTGTCTCTCTCTCTCTCTACCTCCACTCCCTCTGTCTCTCTCCTCTCTTTCTCACTCTTGCTCTCTCTGTCTCTCTGTCTCTCTCTCTTTCTGTCTCTCTGTCTCTACCTCCACTCTCTCTGTGTCTCTTCTCTTTCCCTCTCACTCTTACTCTCTCTGTCTCTCTCTCTGTATCTCTGTCTCTCAAGTTCGAGTTCAAGTTCAGCAGTGCTTTATTGGCATGCATGTAATGAAATACACTGTTGCCAAAGCAGTTAATAAGAAACACAAACATAAATAATAAAAAGCTGATATCATAGATTATAACAGAACACTACAAAATATGTCATTTCCAAGGTTGATAGTAATCAAAGTAAAAGAGTCAAGACAAATTTTTATGATATATAATAATCAGTAATTATCAATATCAGTTGTTTGCTTGTTCTTGCTGGTCATCCCTCAGGTTGTGACAGGCAGTCACATATCTTGCTGCATGTGTGGAGTCATATCTCAAACACTCAGTGAGGAAGTGCTCATCCGTATCCACCACTGAGAGCTCACAGTGAGAGCACAGTCTGACCTCTCTGGGTAACCAGGTCTGTCTGTGCCGCCAGTTTCGATGGCCAGGCTGTGCTCAGCTGTGAGTCTGTACATCGTCAGCACTTTACTCAGTTTTCTGATTGTTGTGAGGTATGGTGCTAATGTATTATTTCAATTTAGGGCCAAATTTTTTAGGTTTAGATTTAGGGCACTGAAGCTTGTGCTGTTGATGTGTGGTTTCAGTCCAGTTGGTGATGTAGTTTTGGTTTTGGTTGGTGATAATTTGGTTGGGTTTGATTTTCTGGGCAAGCATGTGGTCAGGCTGATTGGTGTCGCTGATGTCTCTGGGTTATAGGTCACTCAGACTCAGAACCAGCTGGCTCAGGGGACACCTGTTGATGTTCAGCTTCTGGTTGGCCAGTGCTTTATAGTGGAGTGACTTGGGGTCACTGGACTTTATGTGCTTTCAGAAGTTTAGAGCTCTTTTTTGAATATGTAATAGGAGTGGATACTGTCCTAATTCATCCCTGCACACAGTATTGGGTGTTTTTCTCTGCATGTGAAGGATGTTTTTGCAGAATTCTGTGTGCAGGGCTTCAATTTGATTTTTGTCCCAATTTTTAAAATTGTTTTTTGTCAGGGGTCCCGATACCCCTCTTCCATATAGTGAAATTGGTTCGATTACTGATTTGAAAATTTTTTGCCAGATTGTGATTGGTGTTTCTAATGTTATTTTTTTTATAATAGCAAAATGAGCTCTTCTTGCTCCTTCACAGCCAAGTCAAAACTTCATGTGGAAGTAATAGTAATGCCTAAATAAGTGTGTTTTAGATTGTTCAATGTTGGCATTGTCAATTGTGTAAATATAATTCCCTTCATTTTTAGACCTCTTTGAAAAATGACTATTTTCATCATCATCATCATCATCATCATCATCGTTGACCGCTAGTCCAGACAGGGTCGCGTTAGCAGCTGGGAGAGCAGAGAATCCCAGATGACCCTGTCCCCCGCAACTTCTTCCAGCTCATTCCCGGGGACCCCAAGCCGCTCCCAGGCCAACTTGGAGACATAATCCCTCCATTGGGTTCTAGGACGACCCCGGGGTCTTGTCCTGGTAGGCCGTGCCTGGAACACCCCCACCGGGAGGCATCCAGGGGGCATCCGGATCAGATGCCCGAACCACCTCAGCTGGCTCCTCTTAATGCGGAGGAGTAGCGGCTCTACTCTGAGCTCCTCCCAGATGACCGAGCTCCTCACTCTATTGCATAGCGTGTAGCCTGCCACCCAACGAAGAAAGCTAATTTCCACCGCTTGTATTCGTGATCTTGTTCTTTCGGTCATTACCCACAGCTCATGACTATAGGTGAGGGTTGGGATGTAGATCGACTGGTAAACAGGGAGCTTTGCCTTTTGGCTCAACTCCCTCTTCACCACTACAGTCCGGTACAGTGACCGCATTACTGCTGCCGCCTGTCCCAGCCTACAGCCGATCTCACGATTCCTCTTCCCGTCACATGTGAACAAGACCCCAAGATACTTAAACTCCTCCACCTGGGGCAGGTCCTTTCCCCTTACCTGGAGTGGGCATGCCATCCTTTTCCGGGCCAAGACCATGGACTTCACACTCAGCTGCAAACCACTCCAGCGAGCTCTGGAGGGATCCATGTGATTTCGCCAAAAGAACAACATCATCTGCAAATAGCAGAGATGCCACCCTCCGCCCTCCACACATAATGCCCTCCTGACCCCGGCTACGCCCTGACACTCTGTCCATGAATATCACGAACAAGAGTGGAGACAGAGAACAACCCTGGCAGAGTCCAATGCTAACATTGAAAGAGTCTGACTTAATGCTGAGTATACGGACACAGCTCTTACTCCAGGAGTACAGAGATTGGATAGCCTGGAGTAGTCATAACGCGGTCATAAGCCTTCTCCAAGTCCACGAAACACATGTAGACTGGGTTGGCAAACTCCCATGCCCCCTCAACAATCTGTGAGAGGGTGAAAAGCTGATTCATTGTTCCACGGCCGGGACGGAATCCACATTGTTCCTCTTTAATCTGAGGTTCAACTATCGGTCGGAGTCTCCTTTCGAGCACCTTTGTTCCCGAGGTCCATGCAATATTGCAGAGGCACATCGTTGCCGAATACAGCTTGGGCGCAGCCACCCCGATGCCTCCTGAGTCACCAGAGAGTTGTCCAGAACCTATTTGAGGCCGAACGAAAGTCTTTTTCCAAGGCCTCACCAAACTCCTCCCATGCCCTGGATTTTGCTTCTACCCACAAGCTTTTGGCCACAGCTATGCCTGGCAGCTTCCACAATGGAGGTTTTGAACAGGGTCCATTCAGACTCCATGTCCCCTACCTCCTCTGGAACGTGAGAAAAGCTCCCGGAGGTGGGAGTTGAAATCTTTCCGAACAGGGGCCTCTGACAGTCGTTCCCAGCACACCCTCACTATTCGCTTGGGCCTACCGGATCTGACCATCAGTCTTCCCTGCCATCTGATCCAACTCACCACCAGATGGTGTTCAGTTGGCAGCTCAGCACCTCTCTTCACCCTAGTGTCCAGAACATATGGTCCCAAGTCAGATGAAACGACAACAAAGTTGATCATTGACCTTTGACCCAAGGAGCTCTGGTACCATGTACACTTATGAACATCCTTGTGTTCGAACTTGGTGTTTGTTATGGACAATCCATGCCTGGCACAGAAGTCTAATAACAATTCACCATTCGGGTTTAGATCGGGCAGGCCGTTCTTCCCAATCATGCATCTCCAGGTCTCCCAGTCATTGCCAACGTGAGCATTGAAGTCTCCCAGTAGGACTATGGAGTCTGGAGGCGGGACCCTTTCCAGAACCCCGCCCACTCGCTCTAAGAAGGCAGAATACTCTGACCTGTTGTTTGGGGCATAAGTCAGTTTTCCTCTCTGCAATTTTAATTCGCATTGAGGTGACCCTCTCATCCACTGGGACAAACTCCAACTGCATGGTCACCAGCCGGGGACTCCAGAGCCGACACTGTGGGTGGAGGTGAGCCCAACTATATCTAGTTGGTACCTCTCAACCTCCTGCACAAGTTCCAGCTCCTCCCCCCCAGTGAGGTTACATTCCATGTACCAAGAGCTAGTTTCTGCTGCAGGGGCCTAGGCCACCAAGAGCCTCCCCACAATCTCCCACTGCCAATAGAGCACTGCACTGCTCCCCCATGCTGGACCTTGCGGGTGGTGGGCCCACATGGCCTACCCATTTTGCCTCTTCTGCCCGGCCACCAGGCGCTTGCCTTGGAACACCAAGGACAACCAGGCCTGGCTCCAGGGGTAGGTCCCGGTGACCCTTTCCCAGGCAGGGTACACGATTTTTTCTGCACAATATGCATGGAGAACTTTGGATCGTGTTAGTCTGGGTCTTCACTCCAGACCTGTTCGCCCTGGGAGACCCTACCAGGAGCATATTGCTCCCGACGACTTAGCTCTGAAGGTCCCTAGACCACACAAACCCTTCCGCCACAACAAGGCCCCGATCCAGGAAGACTATTGACTATTTTGTTTTTTTTTTATTTTTACAGAAGATTTCTAAACTTTGTTGAAGCCCTTCTCTGGTAGTTGACAATAGGACGAGGTCATCCTCATAGAGGAGGCATTTCACCTCCCATAGAGAGGCCGGGTGTTTCACTACACTGGTCATTTTTCAGCCAGTTCATTGATGTATATCTCAAACAGGGTGGAGCTCAGGCTGCAGACTTGTCTCACTCCTCATTACTGTGGAAAGAATCCAGTTCTGATTGGTCCAGTCTTCGCTGCACATTTACTGTGAGAATACATTGATTTAATAACATCATACACCCCCTCCCCACTTTCAATAAGTTTATAAAATAATCCATTGTGCCAAATTGAGTCAAAAGCTTTTTGAAAGTCTATGAAACATGCAAAGATTTTGCCCTTATTTTGGTTTACCGAATAATTTATTGATTAGAGCCTGAAGAGTGAAAATGTGGTCAGATGTTTGAGAATTTTGTAAGAAGCCAAACTGTTTTTTGCTTAGAACATTATGTTCTTTTAGAAAGTGAGTTATTCGAGTGTTGAAGATGCTGCAGAAGACCGTTCCCAGGTTACTGTTCACACAAATTGCTCTGCAATTGTTTGGGTCAAATTCGTCTCCAGATTTAGATATGGGAGTGATGAGCCCCTCATTCCAGACTGTGGGGAAATTACCTACATTTAAATTAGTTTGAAAAGCTTTAGAATAGCCCATTTGAATTTAGGGGATGTGTTTTTTAGCATTTCTTTTAAGATGCCATCTGTACCACAGGCTGTTCTGGGTTGGAGGCCTCCATGTTTTTCCTTCTAATTCTTCTGTTGTGATTGAGAAGTCCAGTGGATTTTGATAATCCTTAATTGTTTTTTCAAGATTTTTTAGTTTTCCAGATTTTTTTGTTGCTTTACATTTATCGATGGACTTGATTGAGTGCTATTTGATTTGTTTTTCTTAACAGTCAGATTTATAATTTGGGTTGCATGATCACATTTTTTTTTTTAGGTTTTCCACAGCCACCTCGACTCCCTCTCTATTTTGGGGGTAGATGTTTCACAGGAAGCAGTCAAGAATTGTCTGGATTTCTTGGCTGTTGATGGCATGGAGATATTTTTTGGCTTTTTGCCGATTATCATTTGTAGCTGTTCTTTTCAGGTGTATAGTAATTTGGCTGTGGTCCATTTACGACATACAGACCCAGGATTCAACAGAGCTGCAGTAGGTTCTTCCCATGTGCACTTACTGACTTGTCGCAGTTTTCTCTGAGGGAGCAAGAGGGAAAATGAATTATAAAGTGATCACCTTGAGTGCTGATAAAGTCTGGTTGGTCTCCAACAATTAGGTCCCCGCAGATAATTACATGGCCTTGTTTTTGGAAATGGCTGATTTCATTTTCTAGATTTGGGAAGGTTTCTTCATTGAAATAGGGGGGTTCTAATGGAGGGATATATATTACACAAAGAAATACATTTTGAGGTTTTAAGATTAATTGCTTACTAATTTTTAACCACAGATTATTTTGTCCTTGTTTTATAGTTTCAGTAGAATTGGTTAGTTCTGATTTAAACTATATGAGCATCCCCCTGAGTTTCTACCCTGAGTCATTCCTTTTGACTTGATATAGGGGACCACTAACTCCCTGTAGTCTGGGGGGCAACCAGTGGATTTGTCTCCTCTACACCATGTTTCCTGCAAGTTAATAAATCAACATTTCTTACTTTCTTCAAAAAATCAGGATTTCTACTCTTTAAACCAAATGAAAAGAAGTTTAAACCTTGAATATTCCATATAGAAATGTGAAAAGATGTTATTCTGTACAAGCTGAAGTGTGTCACTATTTATATTTTGAAATGAGGAAAAGAATCGCAAATAAAAAGTTATAATGAATCTTTGAAAGTAGAATTTGATTGAGTTATATACATTTTTTTGTTTTGTTTTTTTAAACTAACAGGGTCTGTTAATGTCCTTTACCCTTATAGTAATGTGACAGACTGTGTCCCATTAGACAAGTGCAAATTTGGCTGAGCATCTGCTGTATGTTTCTGAGCTCAGAGTTATTAGGGTTTGCTGGTCTGGGGGTGGTGGAGCAGGGCCCTAGGGTAGTGGTGCAGTGTGTGTTCCTGCCATAGGTGCTGGTGCTGGCGGGAGGCTGGGGTTGTTACGGTGCCTTGTCTAGAGTACTGGATAGTGAGGGGCGTGGTGTCAAGGTCTCAGATGGAGGGCTTGTGGAGTTGCTCTATTTGCAGGTCTTGGGGTGCATCTTGATGGCCGTGTGTTTGGGTTTTGTCCAGCTTTGCACTGGAGTCAGGTGACATTGCAGGTCAGTGTGATGTCATTCAATGTTTTAGCAAACACAGGAACTAATTCTTTGAATAGGTGGACGTGGTCATAGGGGCAGGCTGTATGCAGAGTCGGGTGGTGGACGAGATGGGTGTGTGGTCTGAGGGCACACTCTCTGACGATGCAGGTCTTGATTTTCTGAATTGTGTACGGATGAAAATCTTTGCAGGGCAGCAGGGTGGAGATTATGATCTTCAAATTAGGGAAGGTGTTGCTGGCCTTCTCTATCACTGCTCTTAGGGATACGGCCACTCTCTCTTGCTGAGCTCTTAGGTCATTTGTTTCTGTGTGTATTATGATATGGCTCGGTGATCCCAGTTTTGCCTCTGTGAGTAATTCCAGTGCTTTTTGCGTAGAAGTGACAGAGTTTAGCCACTCTGTGTCTTTTATGGTTGTAAATTTACTGTTGGAGTCTATTAGAAGTGCAGTGTCTAGTAGGTCTATGGTTCTTTCTGCCCTGTTTGTGTCTTGGACACTGGGCTCTAGATGGACTTGTTGGTTGGAAGAAGATTGCTGTGAGCTTGTGGATGTAGAAGGTGGAGGAGGCTTCTGTGAGCTGGTGGAGGTTGAGGTTGAAGGTGGAGACTGAAGCTTGGTGGACAGGTTAGTCTGAGTGGAGGTATCTGCTGTTAGGGAACTCTGTTGCTGATTGGAGGGGAGTAGCTGTTCTCTCGGACTCTGCACTGTGCTGTCTCTCTGTCTCAGCTCCTCTCTCAGTGCAGCCATCTCCTTCCAATAGCTGTCCCTGTGCTTCTCTCTGACCTTCTGTAGTTCTCTGACCTGCTCTTTAAGTTCAGCCAGCTTTTTTCTGTAGGTGTCTCTCTCGTGCTTCAGCTCTTTGTCCTGTTCCTGTTTGAGGACCATCTCCCGAAGGTATACAAGCTCTACCTCCAGTTGTGTGAAGTGCTCCTTTATCAGGGAAATGGAGGTATAGAGTGAAGGGTGTTGGTCCTGCTCAATGTCCTGCTCCTGAGCTGAGGGCTCTGCTGTGCTGCTGTGTGTTGAGGCACATTCAGTGTCTTCCCCCTGTGGAGTGTTTTCACTGGATCTCTCCTTCTCAGCAATTTCTCTGAGATTATAATAATAACAAATGTTGACTTATGGTCCTGCTAATTGCTGGCAAGAAGGAAGGGTGATATCCTGAGGATCCTGAAATATCAGTCATGCTAGTGTTAAATGACTCCTGAAACTCTCCCAGGTTTCCCTGGACCGTCAGTGTTCTGTTTTTTGTAGATGTTGACTGTGGTCATGATTGTCTCCATGTCGGTAGGGTCTTTTCTTTAAATTTTCCATTCATTACAGATGCCCTCTTTATTAACAGCTAGTGAGAAATAAAGGCTTTGTGCCATGAGCTTGGGCGATCAGAGTAAAAGATGAGATCGCTGAAACTCACCAGTCTTATACAGGTCTGTAAACAGAGTTTCTGGCTTCTCTTTTAGGAGTTTGTGTTTAAACTGTTTATGTCAGGAGGGTGAGTGACTGTGCAGAACTGCACTGGACTGCAGACCGCAGCCAGGCCCTCTTCACAGCAGCAGGGGATGCACAAGGCTCCTTCTAATTGACTCATTCTGAGAGCTCATTTGCATGTAGCTGCCTCAGAATACTGGGGAGACTTTTCATTAAGTCAATGGTCAACTGACACTTTAGCTGTAGCCTTTAGCTTACTTTTAGCTTTTATTGTCGAAGTCACTTAAAATATTTGTAAAATGTTAAATAATAATAAAAATAATAAAATAGATCTTTTCTTTGTCCTCCACTGTAAAAGATAAGTTCACTCACAGAACTGCTGCTGCTGTTTGTGAACAGTGCAAAAATAGTTGAAGTTGTTCTAATCACACTCCTGCATTCAGCTGCTCTGTCTGGATGTCTTCCTCTCCTGCAGTTTTGAGTTGATCTCTTCTAATATCTCACAGATATTGTCTTTTTTGTCTTGTTGTTTGTAGTTTTGTTCTTGGTTTATCCTTATTTAGTGTTTTCTGCAATTATTTCAACATTTTCTCATTTCAAAACAGAAAACAAAAATCTGGGAGCACACAAACATGACTGTGAACCCCCCTCTCAGTCTCAGTTTCTCTCAAACTCTTTTTTTCTCTCATTTTCTCTCTTAAACTCTCTCTCTCTCTCTCTCTCTCTCTCTCTCTCTCTCTCTCTCTCTCATTATCTCTCTTTCTCTATCTCTATCTCTGTCACTCTCCTTTCTGTCACTTTATCTTCTCTCTCACTGCCATTTTTCTATCTATCTGTCTGTCTGTCTGTCTTTCTGTCTATCTGCGTAATGCTAACCATACACTAGAACTGACGTCTGACACCCCCTCACATCTAAAGACAATTTCACAGGTTTTTTTACTCACAGAGTATGATTGTGCAGATACTGGGCATCCTGCAGGATCACTATTTGCAAGACTGCTACATTTGTGAGATTATTTCCCATCATGTACCTGGCAGAAATTTGCAAACTGACAAACTCTTTTCCCTCTCCACTCTGATGGGAAGATACGTTGGCTGGGCATGTAAAGATCTGAGGCTCAGCACAGTCCACTGTCGGACTGAATACTGTGGCAGATCATCACCCAAAATATTTAAATTAACCTGTAAAATGTGCAGTTACTTTTTAATTTAATATAAAGATTTACACATCATTAAGAAACAACTGCAACAGAAAGCAAAAAAAAAGAGGAAAAATAAACACTAGAACTAGAAATATTAAAGCAGACAGTTTACATTTTTAGGTCAATATGATTATATGGATATGATGAAAGTGGAGCAGATTTGCCTTTTTACAGAGATTTCAGGGTCTCACAGATGCATTTCTCTCTCGCTTTACATGCATATACACCCACTCACTCGCTCTCACACGCAACCCTGGCACGTCACTATTTGCATGAGCCAAGACTTTAAACTTAAAATAACATTAAACATGGTTAATTTGTCATAGCCTCATGATGAGAAACAGACTTAAGACCACCATCCTGACCAACTCACACTAAACAACTGAGATGACATGAGTGTGATGCTGCTCTAGCAAGGCTCTCATGATTTAATTCTTACATTGGAAATTTGTCTGAAATTTGTTACTTAAGTTCATTAATGCTCTGGGCTCCACGAACTAGGCAGTATGTCAAATTCTCTGTTTCTATATGTGCTTCTGTATCTTTGTGAAAATCCAGCACAGAAATACAGTTCAAGCATTTCCTGAATCTGTAAAGTCACCTTTTCCATTCCATCTTATCACGAGATAGTATGAGACTCACATCCGGAGCTATGAGGCTTAGAATGTTCTCTGTCATAGAGATCAGAGTGTATGGAAATATCGGAGACTCTCCACACAGTCAGTCATTTCAGACTGAGCTCAAGATCTGGAAATTTGCTTCTGTGAATATTTGTGTATATATTCTGTGTATATTTTATATCTGTTTTTACCCCTGTATGGAGCTTCCAATAGAATTTTAAAAACTGTTCTCCCATGATAATAAACACTATGTAAAAAAAAACAAATAAGTATACAGATCTTAGGTATTTACAAGGAAGAGGTAGACCTCAGAGAAGGTTTATGGATGTAGTGAAGGTGGACATGGAGATGGTTGGTGTAAAAGTAGAGGAGGCAGTGGATAGGGCAAGATGGAGGCAGATGATCCGCCTCTAAAGGGAGCAGCCGAAAGAAGAAGAAGGTATTTACAAGGATTATGTTCTGATCTATTTGAACTGAAGGCATTAATAAAGATAATAAGCTAAATATGCAAAATCATCATTTATAGAGTATTTTCTGTTGGGGAGTGTCTGTCCCAAACCCTAACGCCTAAATTTACACTTGTGAAAATATACTTTTACTTTACTTATATTTTTAATGTTGTTTAAAAAGCACATCTTATTGACTTCTTTTAAAGAAGATTCAGATTTATCATCCATTTATTTTTTAAATGAAAACGTTCATTCAAACAATGCTGTCTCACATTTTCATGTCTCTACCGAAACACAGAGTTTTAGTCTATGGGTGGGGCTTATTTTAGAACAGGTAGTAAGACTGCATCCCATCATGGCCACATCCCATTGTTTTGAAGTAAAAGTGCAAATCTGAAAATAACATGTGAACATTAGCATGTGTAGTGTGGAACATTAACATGTGTACAGCTATTCAAAGCTGTGTTTGTTAGTCATGTTTTAGTCACTACACTGTGTTTTTGAGTTCTGCTCAAAATGAACTAAAACTGTTGCTACCAAAACAGTCACTACTGAAACATTTACCATTCATTTAAGTTTTACCATGTAAGTTCAGCAATCTTATGATTGTTTTGGTAGTGACAAAATGGAATGACCAGTCATATGTTGCAATAGAATTAACAGAATTAAATTATATTGTCACTTTAAGCAAAGCATTTAGTCTGAAGTCCAAGTCAGTTTAAATCCCCAATTGTATTTTTAACTCTGACTTTGAACTCGCTCAGTAGAGTCATGCACACCTGCAAGGTCAGGCTGTACAAAATGATCTGACAGTGACTGATAGGACAGATGAGAAGTTGCTTGCTTTTATTTTTCCCTCTGATTTTCTGAGCTTCTACCCTGAGGACATACAGACACTGGTCAAGGACTAACATCTCCCCGAGATACAATTCAAATATGTATTTTTAAAAGGGAGAACGGGACAGGAACCGTTTGGCATTTAATTAAATTTCAAACTGTTTGCTATATTGAGTTAAATATGGCTCCCCTTGGCCTGCTTCAAGGGCTCGGTGTCGCACTGCTCCAGCATATGAGGTGGCGCTTCCTGTCAATTTTCAGCAGAAACGCTGATTTCAGATACCATGACCCCCGACTGGCTCAAATTTACTCTGTCTATTAAAGTTTCACTGCATCACATTCCCACATCCCATGATTTTTATGTGCACCAGCTTCATATCTGTGAAAAAACTGTTATTTGACCCACATACTGGGTACATAAACATATACTCATCTATCTCTCTATCTCTCTCTCTTTCTATCTCTCTTTCTATCAACTAATCTCAGTTCTCTTTCAATTCATTTAAATTCTCTCTCAGCTCACCTCAACTCTCTCTCTGAACTCATCTCAATTCTCTCTCAACTCATCTCAACTCTCTCTCACAACTCATCTCAATTCTCTCTCAACTAATCTCAGTTCTCTCTCAACTAATCTCAATTCTCTCTCAACTCATCTCAATTCTCTCTCTCTCTCAACTCATCTCAATTCTCTCTCTCAACTCATCTCAATTCTCTCTCTCTCTCAACTCATCTCAATTCTCTCTCTCAACTCATCTCAATTCTCTCTCTCTCTCAAATCATCTCAACTGTCTCTCACAACTCATCTCAATTGTCTCTTTCAACTCATCTCAGTTCTCTCTTAACTCATCTTAGTTCTCGCTATCAAATCATCTCATCTCTCTCACAACTCATCTCAGCTCTCTTTCAATTCATTTAAATTCTCTCTCAGCTCACCTCAACTCTCTCTCAGAACTCATCTCAATTCTCTCTCTCAACTCATCTCAATTCTCTCTCTCTCAACTCATCTCAATTCTCTCTCTCTCAACTCATCTCAATTCTCTCAACTAATCTCAATTCTCTCTCTCTCAACTCATCTCAATTCTCTCAACTAATCTCAATTCTCTCTCTCTCAACTCATCTCAGTTCTCTCTTAACTCCTTAGTTCTCGCTATCAACTCATCTCAACTCTCTCTCTGAACTCATCTCAGTTCTCTCTCAACTAATCTCAATTCTCTCTCTCTCAACTCATCTCAATTCTCTCAACTAATCTCAATTCTCTCTCTCTCAACTCATCTCAGTTCTCTCTTAACTCCTTAGTTCTCGCTATCAACTCATCTCAACTCTCTCTCTGAACTCATCTCAGTTCTCTCTCAACTCATCTCAATTCTCTCTCTCTCAACTCATCTCAATTCTCTCTCTCAACTCATCTCAGTTCTCTCTCTCTCTCAACTCATCTCAATTCTCTCTCTCAACTCATCTCAGTTCTCTCTCTCTCTCAACTCATCTCAATTCTCTCTCTCAGCTCATCTCAGTTCTCTCTCTCTCTCAACTCATCTCAATTCTCTCTCTCTCAACTCATCTCAATTCTCTTTTAACCCATCTCAAATCTCTCAACTCTCTCTAGCAACTCATCTTAATTCTCTCTCTCAGCTCATCTCAATTCTTTCTCTCAATTCACCTCAACTCTCTCACTCTCAACTAATTTCAACTCTCTCTGAACTCATCTTAATTTTCTCTTACTCATCTCAATTCTCTCTTTCAACTCATCTCAACTCTTTCTCAACTCATCTCAATTCTCTCTCTTAAATTCTCTCAATTCTCTCTCTCAAATCATTTCAATTCTCTCTCAACACATCTCAATTCTCTCTCAACTCATCTCAATTTTCATTCTCTCAACTCATCTCAATTCTCTCTCAACTCATCTCAATTCTCTCTCAACTCATCTCAATTCTCTCTTTCAGCTCATCTCAACTCTTTCTCAACTCATCTCAATTCTCTCTCAACTCATCTCAATTCTCTCTCAACTCATCTCAATTCTCTCTTTCAGCTCATCTCAACTCTTTCTCAACTCATCTCAATTCTCTCTCTTAAATTCTCTCAATTCTCTCTCTCAAATCATTTTAATTCTCTCTCAACACATCTCAATTCTCTCTTCCTCAAGTCAACTCAATTCTCTCTCAACTCATCTCAATTCTCTCTCAACTCATCTCAATTTTCATTCTCTCAACTCATCTCAATTCTCTCTCAACTCATCTCAATTCTCTCTTAATCAACTCATCTCAACTCTCTCTCAAGTCATCTCAATTCTCTTTCAACTCATCTCAATTCTCTCTCTCTCTCATCTCATCTCAATTCTCTTTTAACTAATCTCAAATCTCTCAACTCTCTCTATCAACTCATCTCAATTCTCTCTTTCAGCTCATTTCAACTCTTTCTCAACTCAACTCAATTCTCTCTCTTAAATTCTCTCAATTATCTCAAATCATTTCAATTCTCTCTCAATTCATCTCAATTCTCTGTTCCTCAAGTCAGCTCAATTCTCTCTCATCTCATCTCATTTCTCTGTCTCAACTCATCTCAATTTTCATTCTCTCAACTCATCTCAATTTTCTCAACTCATCTCAATTCTCTCTTACTCATCTCATCTCAACTCTTTCTCAACTCATCTCAATTCTCTCTTAACTCATCTCAATTATCTCAACTCATCTCAATTTTCGTAACTCATCTCAACTCTCTCTCAAGTCATCTCAATTCTCTCTCAACTAATCTCAGTTCTCTCTTTCAGCTCATCTCAATTCTCTCTTTCAACTCATCTCAATTCTCTCTCTCTCATCTCATCTCATTTCTCTGTCTCAACTTATTTCCATTCTCTCTCAACTCATCTCAGTTCTCTCTATCAGCTCATCTCAATTTTCTCTCTCTCAACTCATCTCAATTCTCTCTCATCTCATTTCTCTGTCTCAACTTATTTCCATTCTCTCTCAACTCATCTCAGTTCTCTCTCTTAACTCATCTCAATTATCTCAACTCATCTCAATTTTCTTAACTCATCTCAATTCTCTCTTACTCATCTCATCTCAACTCTCTCTCAAGTCATGTCAATTCTTTCTCAACTAATCTCAGTTCTCTCTTTCAGCTCATCTCAATTCTCTCTTTCAACTCATCTCAACTCTCTCTCTCTCATCTCATCTCATTTCTCTGTCTCAACTTATTTCCATTCTCTCTCAACTCATCTCAGTTCTCTCTATCAGCTCATCTAAATTTTCTCTCTCTCTCAACTCATCTAAATTTTCTCTCTCTCAACTCATCTCAATTCTCTCTCATCTCATTTCTCTGTCTCAACTTATTTCCATTCTCTCTCAACTCATCTCAGTTCTCTCTCTTAACTCATCTCAATTATCTCAACTCATCTCAATTTTCGTAACTCATCTCAATTCTCTCTTACTCATCTCATCTCAACTCTCTCTCAAGTCATGTCAATTCTTTCTCAACTAATCTCAGTTCTCTCTTTCAGCTCATCTCAATTCTCTCTTTCAACTCATCTCAACTCTCTCTCTCTCATCTCATCTCATTTCTCTGTCTCAACTTATTTCCATTCTCTCTCAACTCATCTCAGTTCTCTCTATCAGCTCATCTAAATTTTCTCTCTCTCTCAACTCATCTCAATTTTCTCTCTCTCAACTCATCTCAATTCTCTCTCATCTCATTTCTCTGTCTCAACTTATTTCCATTCTCTCTCAACTCATCTCAGTTCTCTCTCTTAACTCATCTCAATTATCTCAACTCATCTCAATTTTCGTAACTCATCTCAATTCTCTCTTACTCATCTCATCTCAACTCTCTCTCAAGTCATGTCAATTCTTTCTCAACTAATCTCAGTTCTCTCTTTCAGCTCATCTCAATTCTCTCTTTCAACTCATCTCAACTCTCTCTCTCTCATCTCATCTCATTTCTCTGTCTCAACTTATTTCCATTCTCTCTCAACTCATCTCAGTTCTCTCTATCAGCTCATCTAAATTTTCTCTCTCTCCCAACTCATCTCAATTTTCTCTCTCTCAACTCATCTCAATTCTCTCTCATCTCATTTCTCTGTCTCAACTTATTTCCATTCTCTCTCAACTCATCTCAGTTCTCTCTCTTAACTCATCTCAATTATCTCAACTCATCTCAATTTTCGTAACTCATCTCAATTCTCTCTTACTCATCTCATCTCAACTCTCTCTCAAGTCATGTCAATTCTTTCTCAACTAATCTCAGTTCTCTCTTTCAGCTCATCTCAATTCTCTCTTTCAACTCATCTCAACTCTCTCTCTCTCATCTCATCTCATTTCTCTGTCTCAACTTATTTCCATTCTCTCTCAACTCATCTCAGTTCTCTCTATCAACTCATCTCAATTTTCTCTGTCTCTCAACTCATCTCAGTTCTCTCTATCAACTCATCTCAATTTTCTCTCTCTCTCAACTCATCTCAGTTCTCTCTCAACTCATCTCAATTCTCTCTCTCAACTCATCTAGATTATCTCTCATAACTCATTTCATTCTCTTTCTCTCTTGCTCTCTCTCATCACTCCTCTCAATTCTGTCTCAACTCATCTGTCTCTCTCTCATCTCAATTCTCTCTCTTTACTCTATCTCAACTCTTTCTTTATCTCTCTCTTGCTCTCTCTCTCTTTGTCAGTTGTCAGTGTTTGTAATGGGGTCAGCACCGTCTCTAGTTCAGGTTTCCTGAGGCTCATTCATCCACAGGGTTATATTTAGGACACGCCCCCTATACATTTATCCACACCATCAGGTACAGAGAGAGAGAGAGGGAGAGAGGGAGGGTGCGGAGGTGCACCAGGTGACTTTGCCAGAATGAAAATAAATCTCTGGCACTCTGAAGAATTACTTCTCACAGCTGACGGGTGTGAGGATGGAGGGATGCAGGGAAGGGGGGTTGGGGGGGGGGTGGTGATGGCTGGAAAATGTGTTACCTGTAATAGAAGCCTGAGTGCTGCCACGTTCCTTCAGCTCAAGCACAGGTGAGAGACAGTGAGGAATGATGAAATGTGGAGTTTTCAGACTTTTTTTTAGGCCTCAATGATTTGTAAACTGTGTTTATTTACATACAAATCCATCACCTACATGTCCATAACATACACACACTACAGTGCTAAAAATAAAGGGAGCAACAAGGGTTCTCTGTCAGTGCTCAAAATAGAGGGAACAACAAGGGTTCTCTGTCAAAAAAGAAGCATTTTCTATCTATCTATCTATCTATCTATCTATCTATCTATCTATCTATCTATCTATCTATATCTGTCTGTCTGTCTGTCTGTCTGTCTATCTATCTATCTATCTATCTATCTATCTGTCTGTCTGTCTGTCTGTCTGTCTGTCTGTCTGTCTGTTGTAAGTGGTCTTCAGGAAAAAAATAAAATGCAAGAAAAATTGGCAAAAATTTCACATCAACGGAGTAACTAGGTCTTTTTAAAGTGTATTTATTCCTTTTATTATTATTATTATTATTATTATTATCATCATCATTATTATTATTATTTTATTTGGTAGTTTTTTGCCCTGTACATGCAGCTAAGTATCATGTGATGTGTCAGTGGGGGTTGTGTGATGACCCAGCTGATGACCCGTCCTGTAGCTGTCGGTCAGACACAGACACTGCTGAACGTATCTGACAGCACCGCACGCTTCCACATTCACACAGAAAACGCTGTGGGGGGCTTGGAGGGGTCGAGGGCATCAGGTGAGCACATGCTCAGAATAGCGTGTTGATGGCTCCAGGACACACACACATATATAAACACACACACACATACACACACACTCCTTGTGTTTATATTAGTGCTCGCGGCAGAGCGTTAATACAGGTGGAAACATACTGTATCACAATATGTTTAGGGGGTGTTTATTTCCTGCAGAGGAGATGCCTCTCCCACCGCCACAGGCAGCAATGTGTTACGCTGTGGAATTTTCCAGAGTCACACTGAGGATGAGAACATTTCTGGACTGCTAGAAAAAAGAGAAAGTCCTGAACTGCTGTAAAAAAATATATATTTCATTTCTTTTTCTCTTCTGCTCTCTCGTCCACTTTGCTTGTTCTCTCTGCTTTCTTTTCTTTCTTTTTTTATTTTATTCTTTCTCTCTGTCTTTCTCTCTTTCTATCTTTCTCTCTACTTTTATTGTTTTTATTCCCTTTCCCCATTATAAACTCTCGCTGTCATTTTCACTCTTTCATTACTCTCTCTTACTTTTTTTTGTCTTGCTCTCTGTGTCACTTTGCATTTTCGTACATTAAATATTAGATATTCTGCTATTGTTCTATTTTTTTCATTTTTTTTCTATTTCTTCTCTTTGTTATACATCTTTCTTTCTTACTCTTTTGCCCTCGGTTGGAGTTTTGACATGTCGTTTAACTGCACTACGTTTCCCATGATGCCTTTGGGTTGGAGCTGTCAGGTTTAGATGCGGTGCCGGGAGCAGCTCAGCGAGGGGGTCGGTGGGTTTACTGCACACACAGGTGTAATATGCCACCTTTTATGCCATTCAGGTGGGGGACACAGCGGTCCAGCTGACCACGACTGACCAAGTAAAGAGGGAAGGTTATAAAGGAGAGAAAAGGCCAAAGCCAGCCTGTCAGCGCTGTTACAGAGTGAGACTATAGGGCACTGAGGGCCAAAACAAGACTTTATACAGAGAGTGTCTCACTGAAGGGGGGGGGGGGGGGGGGTTGGGGGCGTTCAGGGGCTAAAAGTGTGCTGTCCTTTAAACCAGTGGATTTACAGTGTAAGCAATAGAGAAAGGTTATAGATCTTTTTACTCTGAGATGTAAACAAAGTCATTCAGAGTGGTTTGGTGTGAAATGGTTCAGATTTTTTTACAGTGGTGGTGATACAAACCAGGGGTCACCATGACTACTACACAAACATAGCCATTTTATTTACAATCCAAAACCACAAGTGAACCTACACGTGTCTTTGGAGTTTATTTGGAATGTTTATGATGGTAAAATAGTGAAAAATATGAAATCATCTGTTTTCAGTAGACACTATCCTACAACACCCTGGATATACCTCTGTCATAAATGCTTCTCTGAACTATTGTAAAACAGTGTCTCAGTCGATCGGCAGTGTATTCAGAATGATTTCATGTAATAACTGTCTGTGAGGGAGCTTTTAGAGGTGGGCGCCTGGCTTCTGTCACCACCACTGTGAATAATTTTGAGAATAGTTTTTCTAGAACATTTTCTAGAGCCTTTCACACCAAACCACTCTGAATGAGTGTTTTTACATAAAAACCATTTAATTATGGATAAAGTTTGAAAACCTGGTGGAATTCCCCTTTAAGTCAATCAGCGATTTTCTGTTTTCTTGTTTAAAAATTATTCCGATTGATTTTTATGTTGAAATATTTTACGGTATTTTGTCTAGTATAATAACTTGTCTTTCTGTTGTGTGCTTCATAGTTTCAAAAATAATATTTTTTATAGTATTTAGTTTTTTTTTAATATACTCTTTTAACGAGATGGTTCTTCAAGGGGTCTTTAGTAAAGACAATGGTTCTATATGGAACCATGAACACTCAGAGAACCATGTGCATCTTAAATGGTTCTTCAGATTGATGGTAATATGCTATATATAGTTGTAAATAACATCCAGAAGGGTTAGGCTTTGTGACAAGATTCTAACAGTTGAAGAACCCTTTTTGAACCATATACAACATATTCTCCATCAATCTGAAGAAAGATTTCCATACAAAGAACATTTTATGCAAGAAAATGGTTCTTTAAATGTTCATTGTTCTAAATAGAACCACAGTCTTGTTATTTCCATTATTTCTTCTTTGTAGTTTGAATTAATGTTTGTTTCATGTATTTTAAAGCACTGTTGTCATTCTGTTTCCCTATTGTAATGTCTTATAATGTGTCTTTTATACTTTAAAGTGAATATTAATTTCTTAATATTTGTAATTAATTAGAATTTTTGTAGGATTTCATAGTATTTTTTTACTTTTCCATGTTGTAGTTTTAAATGGTGACAATCTACAATTATGAATCCACAATTATATCCAGAATTCAGTCTTCAGTATGGAAGCTGCTTTTAATTGAATCTTTATGTTAGTGTACTTTAGTCTATGTGTATAGATAACAGTGAATCAGACAGTGTGGGAAACTGCATAATCAAATCTATTAGAGATACTGAACATGTCCGCATGATTTGAGGAAAGTATGTGATGAGTTAGGCGTGTGGTTAATACAGTGCTAACTGTTGTACCTAAGCCTTAGCTACATTAGCCTTATAGCTCCAGTACAGAACTAAAGAAGCAAGCATGTCTTGGCTGATTGACCACATTTGGGCCCGAAGATAAAACTGCAACTGTGATTTTTCACTGAACTCTCGCTTTAATAGATATATTTAATGTGACATACTTTGCTGAAACACTGTGTCTTGCCTTAGAGGCCTTTTTGGGTTGAGCTGAATTGAGTTTTTTCGTTGGCTTGTCCGCTAAAGGCTCATATTTTCTTTCCTAGCACTGTACAGCGAGGCGTACCTCACCTTATAAACGAGCGTATTTTATTTATTCCAGTTAATCTAGCTTAGGCGATAAGTGCTGGGCTGGCTGAGGGTTTTTTGCGGATTTTGCTGAAGCCTGGTGGATTCTGGGCCCAAGCCAGTGCTGAGCTCAGCCCCCTGAAACATAATAAAATAATGGGGCTTATCTCAGGAGCACAGGAGGAGAGCAGAGCAGAGCAGGAGAGATGCTACGTTAGCCATTAGCGTCCTCGAGCAGCTCCAGCTTTTGCTAATGATGCTTTCTCTCTGCTTGTACTCTTCGCCAGCATTGTTTATCAAACCGTTTCTGCCCGTGACAGCATTCAGTTTTTAGACAAGCCTTAGTTAGGCTGCTTTAATAACAGCCTGGTGGTCCACCTATGAAAAAGTAATGTATTGGAGTAAAAAGGGAAAGATCATTTCAGTAATTTAGAACCGTTCATCATGTTTATGCGATGTAAAAGGAAACTAGCTTTCTGACATGTAGAGCAGCTTTACTCACTTCTGAATTAGCCTGCATTCCATCCTGGACACTTTATGAGAAACCCCTCCAGTGTTCTACACCCGGCTGGTGTACACCTTTAAAGTGGGCCACAAGGTGGGTGCTTCTAATAAAGTGACCAGTGAGTGGAAACACAAAGTAGGTGTTTACAGTAAAGTGGCCTTTTAGTGGTAGTGCAAGGTAGGTGTTTCTAATAAAGTGGCCAGTGAAAGCAGGTGTTTCAAATAAAGTGGCCGTTTAGTGGTAGTACATAGTAGGTGTTTCCAATAAAATGGCCAGTGAGGTGAAGCACAAGGTAAGCGTTTCTAATAAAGTGGCTAGTGTGTGGAAGCACAATGTAGGTGTTTCTAATAAAGTGGCCGTTGAGCAGAAGTAGGAACTAAGGGTTTTGGAAGTAGGGGCCAGGAAGTGTTTATATTTCTTTTGGATAGATTTCATAATCAGGAACATAGCTCCACTAATGGGTTCCACTAATAAACAGCATGTTAATACACTAGTTTCTTACTGTGCTTAATTAAATGCCTGCACTGTTGTCAGATACCTGGAGTTTTTCCAGTTTGAAGCTGAAGGTCACACGCATATGGCTCTGATATATCCCACAATCTGCAGCACAGCAGAACTGCCTTTCATTAAGGCTGCCATAGCGAAATCCCCATTGGAGATAAAACTTGGTGGTCAAAGCTGTAGATTAAAGGCAATTTAAGCACATAAAGCGCTGTTACATTTGTTCTGGATGTTAATTTGGATGTGTGGAGATTTCTGGTGGAGGCTTGCAGAATTTTAAACGCGATTACTTTTAACTGGTGCTTTATTATATTTTACTGGATAAGATATGAATTTTCTCCATAAATGCAAAGCCAGACACTGTATATTATAATTTATAGTGTTTTGTCAGTTAGAGCTACACAATTAGAGGAAAATGATGACTATGACTATTTTGACTGATGCAATTAGCCTAGACTGTACATTGGAATGCTCACAGTGATGAGGAATGCTTTCTCTTGTTTCTAGCAGATCAGATTTACATGTGTGGATGTGCTATCAGGATGGGATCCTGCTGTGAGCTGGCTGTCAGTTTAGGAATGTGGTCGAAATCAGCATGAAGAGCAATGTGCATTAGATTAGCTAAATGTTTACAGTTTAGTCTTAAAGGTAAAGACTGGAAGTAATCAGTAAAGGTATGTGTATCTAATAAAGTGTCCAGTTAGTGAAAGTACAGGGTGGGTGTTGATGTTTCTTTGTGATTGGTTCATCATTGTCACAGTTTATTATTGTGGATAATAACAGTGACAGTCATAATAGCCTTTAATGCAGAAATAATAGCAGAAGTTGATGCTGAGCTCAAGAGATTATTTCATAATGAAAGGTGACTTTAGCCCTATCAAACGTGTCAGAATAAAAAATTTTATCTTCAAAATGTTAACTTTTCTGGGGAAGGAAAACAATATATATTTATATTTATGAACTGGAAGATGAGCTGCTGAATATTGTACATCTCTGCTGTCCAATTTTTACTTTATATGTCATCTTCACTGGGGAGAATTTGTGGCTTTATAGTGAAGGATGCCAGTATTGTTTGTGTTACTGCAAAAAAAAAAAAAAAAAAAAAAAAAAAAATATATACACTTCTCAAAAAAATAAAGGGAACACTCAAATAACACATCGTAGATCTGAATGAATGAAATATTCTCATTGAATAGTTTGTTCAGAGTCACACACAAAATTAAAATGAAAAAAAAAACACACGACAGGCTGATCCAACTTTGATGTAATGTCCTTAAAACAAGTCAAAATGAGGCTCAGTATTGTGTGTGGCCTCCACGTGCCTGTATGACCTCCCTACAATGCCTGGGCATGCTCCTGATGAGGTGGCGGATGGTCTCCTGAGGGATCTCCTCCCAGACCTGGACTAAAGCATCCGCCAACTCCTGGACAGTCTGTGGTGCAACGTGGCATTGGTGGATGGAGCGAGACATGATGTCCCAGATGTGCTCAATCAGATTCAGGTCTGGGGAACAGGCGGGCCAGTCCATAGCTTCAATGCCTTCATCTTGCAGGAACTGCTGACACACTCCAGCCACATGAGGTCTAGCATTGTCCTGCATTAGGAGGAATCCAGAGCCAACCGCACCAGCATATGGTCTCACAAGGGGTCTGAGGATCTCATCTCGGTACCTAATGGCAGTCAGGCTACCTCTGGCGAGCACATGGAGGGCTGTGCGACCCTCCAAAGAAATGCCACCCCACACCATTACTGACCCACTGCCAAACCGGTCATGCTGAAGGATGTTGCAGGCAGCAGATCGCTCTCCACAGCATCTCCAGACTCTGTCACGTCTGTCACATGTGCTCAGTGTGACCCTGCTTTCATCTGTGAAGAGCACAGGGCGCCAGTGGTAAATTTGCCAATCCTGGTGTTCTCTGGCAAATGCCAAGCGTCCTGCACGGTGTTGGGCTGTGAGTACAACCCCCGTCTGTGGACGTCGGGCCCTCATACCATCCTCATGGAGTCGGTTTCTAACCGTTTGTGCAGACACATGCACATTTGTGGCCTGCTGGAGGTCATTTTGCAGGGCTCTGGCAGTGCTCCTCCTGTTCCTCCTTGCACAAAGGCGGAGGTAGCGGTCCTGCTGCTGGGTTGTTGCCCTCCTACGACCTCCTCCACGTCTCCTACTGTACTGGCCCGTCTCCTGGTAGCGCCTCCAGCCTCTGGACACTACACTGACAGACACAGCAGACCTTCTTGCCACAGCTCGCATTGATGTGCCATCCTGGATGAGCTGCACTACCTGAGCCACTTGTGTGGGTTGTAGAGTCCGTCTCATGCTACCACGAGTGTGAAAGCACCACCAACATTCAAAAGTGACCAAAACATCAGCCAGAAAGCAGAAAGGTACTGAGAAGTGGTCTGTGGTCCCCACCTGCAGAACCACTCCTTTATTGAGTGTGTCTTGCTAATTGCCAATAATTTCCACCTGTTGTCTGTTCCATTTGCACAACAGCTGTGAAATTGATTGTGAGTCAGTGTTGCTTCCTAAGTGGACAGTTTGATTTCACAGAAGTTTGATTTACTTGGAGTTATATTGTGTTGTTTAAGTGTTCCCTTTATTTTTTTGAGCAGTATATATATAGAGGTGGACGTTCCTATCCCCACTATTTTAGAGAAGAGTCAGAATTGTTCACTGTGGTGGTGATAGGAACCAGACGTCCACCTCTGAAAGCTCCCTCACAGAAAGTTATTACATGAAATGGTTATAAATACACTGCCTAATAATAATCATATTAATAACAGTGAGGCAAATAAAAGTCAGCATAAGGAAATATACCCTTTTTGGTGTTATATAGAACCATAACACATTCTCCATCAATCTGAAGAACCATTTCACCATGCAAAGCATTCAAAGAGTTCTTGTTTATGGTTCTTTAGAGAAGCACCGTCTTTACAAAGGAACCCTTGAAGAACTTTTTAGATCTTTTTTTACGAGTGTGTTGTTATGTCACTCTAGCACCGAGCACGTTTGGAACTGTCTGAACTGGAATGAATTTCCCCTTGCACCACTATTTGCCCACCACTCTCTTAGTTGTGTTTTCTGCTTGGGCCGGATCTTTTGCCCCCACTTTACACTCCGACCCTGCGAGAACTTTTCACCCGTGGAAGATGAAAGAAACGGTTCTTCTACAAAACGCTCGGCCGCACATCATTAGCCCAAGAACAGAGGAGCACTTCTTCATTCCACTGATGAATTATTTAAAACGAGCTGCAAACAAATGAGCTCTCTCTCAGCTCTCTCCGCAGAAAGAGCAAAGGGCTGGACGTCCCGGACCTTTAAATAAAGGAAATAAAGGACGGCCCTTTTGTCATCCGCCTAATGAAATCCTCCGGTTTCATCACAACACTTTTAATGGCTTTTTCCGCCCCACTGTTGTAAATCTAATTGTGTTCGGTGTCAGATTCAGATTAGAGTTTCAGAAGATACTGATAAACTCTCTCCCGCTCTCTCGCGCGCACTCCCTCCCTCCAATTCAGCTCAGTTCTGGTGTGAGAAATAATGGTACATTTGTATTGATAAAGTTTGAGCCGCAAAGTTTATTAAGTTCATTAAAGAGTAATAAAACAAGAAATTGAGTCTGTAAGAAAAGTGCAAGTGTGAACTGAAGTACAATTAGTGTGAAAATGAAACATGAAACATGATACATTAACAGTTTTACTTTCTTAGGTTCTTTGTGTTCTTTTTTTGTCTTATACACTCTTTCGTTATCTTTAAGAGCTTTTACTTTAGGAGCTTTAGCTTTCCTAGTTAAATCATGCAAACACTCTGTCCAAACAACTACAATGTTAGTTAGGCTAGCACTATTGTTTGCTACACTCTTAAAAAAGATGGTTCTTCAAGGGTTCTTTAGTAAAGAAAATGGTCCTAAATAGAACCATGAACACTCAAAGAGCCCTGTGCATGATTACAGAGGTCTTTGCATTGTTAAATGGTCCTTCAGATTGATGGAGAATGTGTTATATATGGTTCTATATAGAACCTTTTTGAAAAGGTTTCTATACAGCACCAAAAAGGTTTCTTATATAGTTACTTAACATCATCACAATGGAAGAACCCTCTTTGGTGCTTTTCAATACACAGCACATTCTCCATCAATCTGAAGAACCACTCAACAATGCAGAAAACCCTTTAATCGTCTTTGAGTGTTCTTTGTTCTACATAGTTCAATGGAAAACTTTTGAAGAGCCATCTTTTTAACAGTGTTGGAACAATAAAAGGCCTCTTTTTGGTGCTATGGAGAACTATTTTCTGTAGAGAACAGAAAATAGTTCTGTGTATAGAACCATGTACAACACATGCTCTATTAATCTAAAGAACACTTCACCATGCAAAAAAGAACCATTTAGGTATAGGGATCTTTAGGTATCTTAAAAGAAGATTAGCTCCTAGAAACATAAAACGATCAACACACTTTAGTTTTTCTTACCTAGTCAGAACTGTTCACAGTGGTGGTGATAGGAACCAGATGTCCACCTCTAAAAGCTCCCTCACAGACAGTTATGACATTAAATGGTTCTGAATACACTGCCTGATAATAATAATATTAATAATAATGAGACAAATACAAATCAACATCAGTATATGATACAGAAGAAGACCAAAGCACTGAAAAACAGAAGTAAAAATAAAGTGAAACAAATCCTAAAAATAAAGATAAGAGCACAAGTAAGTAGTTACCAAAGGTAGGATAATAATGAAACATATCCCATATGAAAATGATCTAAAATGGTTTATTTACGATCCAAAATGCTTCTGTATAGTAAATAAAATGGCTATAGTTGTGATGTAGTCATGGTGACACCTGAGGCCGTATTACAGAAACCTCTTAGGTCTGAAATCTGATCTGTTTAGTCTCCATGATAAATTCAGTATAAACTGAATTTAGTACAGCAGCTATTGCAGAATAACAGTTTCTAACTCCAGTTAAGAAAACAAAACCCTCTCTCTCTCTCTCTCTCTCTCTCTCTCTCTCTGTTGGGTGGGTTTGGAGGCAAGGCGCTGGTGGAGGAGTGAAGGCTGGATTGTAAGTGGAGCTGACAGGGACACATTTGCTGCAGATATGTAGGACTGTGTTGTGTGAAATTGAAACGGCGGAGCATCAGGAACAGTTATTTGCAATAAATTTCATCCGTGACGCTTCGGAGGCTCGCTCTTTCTCTCTCTCTCTGTCTCTATCTCTCTCTCTCTCCCTCTCTCTCTCTCTCAATTCATTTCAATTCACTAAGCTTTATTGGCATGCCTGTATTTAGTTACAGTATAGCAGTATTTCCAAAAGCTTCATTGAAATAACGTTAGGACTAGCATTAAGGTCAGGTCAGCGTTTTTAAGGTATATTTGGTGAAATTCCTCTTGGCTGGGAATAAGATATGCTATTTGTGGCTGTTGCAGGTTCTATAAACAAATATAAAATCCAATAATCTGGACCACCAACTTCT
Source organism: Pygocentrus nattereri (assembly GCF_015220715.1). Classification (NCBI taxonomy): domain Eukaryota; kingdom Metazoa; phylum Chordata; class Actinopteri; order Characiformes; family Serrasalmidae; genus Pygocentrus; species Pygocentrus nattereri. The sequence goes on along the minus strand of NC_051219.1, from coordinate 25,165,010 downwards.
AGCCAGTCAGGACAAGAAGGTGAATCTACTTGTAGGTGTATTATAAACACTCCACATCACAGCATAGTCTATTGAAGGATCACCGTTTAAGATCTCCCTGATATGAGGTCACCTTTAGCAGTTTTTGGGAGAAGCAAATTGCTCATTTTGAGATTGTTATGATCTTGTTATGAGATTGTTCAAGTAATCGGGACAAGGAGGTGGTTCTACTTGCACACAGAAATGATGGTTCTTCAAGGGTTCTTTAGTAAAGGTTCTATTTAGAGGGATGAATTCTGCATAGAGCCACTTGCATGCTAAAATGTTTCTCTGCATGGTTAAATGGTTCAGATTGATTGAGAATGTGTTGCATATGATTCTCTACAGTACCAAAAATGGTTCTGCTATAATTACAAGCTGACCATCGTCACAGTAGAAGAAACCTTTTTGATGCTATATAGAACCCTTTTCAGAAAGGTTTCCAAGCAAAGTAGGCCAGAATCACTACGAAAAAATGTAAGATATGTGGACACTTTTGATGTGTCTCCAGAAAAAAAACTAAAGGACAAGATTGGTTGATGATGGATCAGCCCAGACTGTACTTGGAGCAGAACAGAGAAGAACAGTTCATAGTATAGACGACCCTCATCACAGGATAATCTGGGAAGATTGTCGTTTAAAATCATATTGAGAGACCTTCTGCAGTTGGGAGGAGGTGCAAATAGGCCTCAAAATCAGCCTGATTTTCTGGTAGTGTGGACATTAAATCTAGACAATCTATGTACTACTTTTCATTTTGAGATTGTTACAAGCTTATTATAGGATTATTTCACTTATTTCTAGAATGTTTATGCTTGTTTTGAAGAGGGACCTGAGCCGTCAGGCAAAGGGTGGACTACGCCCCACTCACAGGGTGAGGAGCTCAATCATCTAGGAGGAGCTAGTTGAGGTGGTTTGGGTGTCTGATCAGGATGCCCCCTGGATGCCTCCCGTTGAGGGGTTACCAGGCATGGCCTACTGGGATGAGACCCCAGTGTTGTCCTAGGACTGAGAGGAATTATATCTCTGGAGGAATTATATCTCTAATTTGGCCTGGGAGCATCTTGGGGTCCCCCAAGATGAGCTGGAGGGCACAGGGTTGTCAGGGTTATCTGGATTAAGCGGTTAAAAATGATGATGATGATGATGATGATGATGATGATGATGATATTTGCAGAAGATTTTGCCTATTTTAAGAAATATACTTAAAAAGTATCTGCTAAAATAGTGAGATAATCTGAATTAACATCACTGAAATCACTGAAAACTAATAAATTAAATAATCTCATAATAATCTTACAATTTAATTTAAAAATATAGACTAGATTTAAGATCATTTCCATTTGCAAGACATTTTTTTTCAGTTTACACACAGTAAAAAATGTTTCCCTTTGTGTCTCTATCTCTTCATTTCCGTTTCCTTCATTTTTTTCTTTTTTAGTTCTTCTCTCTCTCTCTCTCTCTCTCTCTCTCTCCTTCTCTCTCTCTCTCTCTCTCTCTCTCTCTCTCCTTCTCTCTCTCTCTCTCTCTCTCTCTCTCATATCCCCTCTTCATGCTGGCTCATTCCGACAGCCCCCTCAAACTGCCATCACCTCTGCAGCTTCTCTAAATGCAGAATTAATTCCTCTAATTTTCATCGCCACTCATTCAGGCGAGTCACGCGATGTCAAAACATCTGAATGATTTCACAAAAACGTCCGAGCGATTTCACTAACGCGTCCGATCCACTTCCCATGTTTTCGGGAAGACCCTGTGGTGAGGGGTCCAGAGCGGGACCGTACCAGGAACATCACCTTTTAATAGCTCTAATGTATTTATTCCAGTGAATAATGAAGTGTGACTAATAAAAAAGGCAATTTCCCCAAACGGTGTGTCGGTCTGAGCTGCACAGGGCGATAATATCTCAGCGCGGCTGTTTGGGAGGAAATGGAAAATGACATAAAGTTCACAGTCATGACCTCGTCTGGAGCGGCCGCCCCTTCAAATGCTCTGATCACTTTATTAATTATATCCAGCCCCCGCACCAGCGGCCAAGAGACAATGTGTGTCTCTCTCTCTCTCTTTCTCTCTCTCTCTCTCTCTCTCTCTCTCTCTGTCTCTCTCTCTCACTTATTTGTGTATTTTTCTCTCTTTTTCTTTTTTGCCTTCTGTCTCTCTGTCTCTTTATTTCAGTATCACTTTCTGTCTCTTTCTTTCTCACTTTCTGTTTCTCTTTTATGTCTGTGGGTTTTCTCTCTCATTTATTTCTTTTTCTCTCTTTCTCACTTTCTCTCTCGATTATTTCAGTGTTCCGTCTATCTCTTTTTTCTCACGTTAACCCCCTTGCACCTCTTTCTCTCTTTCTTTTTCTGTCTTACTTATTTTGGCATCTCTTTCTGTGTCATTTGCTATCTTGCTGTACCTCATTTATTTCTTTATCTCTGCTTCTTTCTCACTTTCTCACTCTTTTATTTCTATATCTTCTTTAATTTTACTCTCGTTTATTTGCTTCTTTTCTTTCTCACTTTCTCATTTTTTTCTGTATCTTATTCTGTTTCTTTATCACTTTCTCCCTCTCTCATTTAGTTTTGCCCCCCCCCCCTCTCTATTCCTCTCAATTCTATTCAACATTGCTTTATTGGCATGTCAAATATTAGCACTTATATTGCCAAAACTTTTTGCTTTAGGAGAGAACAGTATAGAACATTTATAAAAAGATAATAACTCTATAAAAGAAAAGAAAAAAAACATTGGTTTATTAATAATAATAATAATAATAATAATAATAATTTAGTGAAGAATTTATTGATGAAAAGCTTCAGCATTGACTCAGTAATGATCTTCATTACCAAACATCTTCAAATTGCTAACAGCAGGTATCACTGTAATCTGGAACATTATTTCTTGTTTGAATAGAAGACTCTGACCTCACACTCACTGGTCATGTTTGTCGGTTTCAAAACTCTAGACTGCTTGTTTAGATGAAGTGTGGACTGATGGGAATCTGGTGCTGAGTGTGTGGATTTTTGATCAGCTGTGTATAAGTACATATTTTAGTTATTAGCATGATCAAATATTTATGTTGTTTTCATTTTAAGATGTTTTTAACGTTGCAGTTGATCTTTCTAAGGTTGATGCTGTTTTTTTTTCCTGTAGAGAGACATTTCTTTATACTCTCTCGTGTTTAAGGGTGTAGTTGCTGAAACTCTACAAAGATGGAGCTTTACATGATTGTCGAAATGATTTGATGCAGAAAGCTATAGAAGTTTATCTTATCGTGGATGATAAATGCAGGATTTTCTTATTGTTGGATGCAAATTGAAACTCTTATTATTGATTTGTTTGTGTACGTCTTGGGGATTTGGAGTCCTCTCTGGTGGAAATGTGTGACTGCATGCAACATGTTGAAGACCATTTTGTAGCTAGGATGGTGCTTTGGACTCCTTCCTTGAACCCGATAATTGAAAGAGAACTCACAGAGAACTCCGTCAAAACTTGTTGAAGGACATGTCTTCCTAGAATGTGAGTGAACACTTACCATGTAACTCCAGCCTACATTGGGTATCAACAGTGATACTTTCTCTCTAACCTATTGGTAACTAGCAAAGATACTTTCTCTAGATAAACAAAGCACTTCTTGTAGGTCGCTCTGGATAAGAGCGTCTGCTAAATGCTGTACATGTAAATGTAAAATGTAAATGTTGGTCAGCCCTGCTTTAACATGTTAACAGCGAGCCAGAAAACTGAGATTATTCAAGTCAGTGATGACAGAGTGATTATCCTCTCATTAAATGACTTACAGCTCTTTTCATCTTTTACAGCTCAATGGTTTTAAATATTTACATTTTTTCTAATATTCTTCTTCTTCATTGTAATCGCATTCAGACAATAACTCAGCATACCTTCTGAGGACCTCAAGCATAACCATGTAAATTGGTGTACTGTACCCATAGGAGTAGGTGTTTGAATCTCCAAAAGTAGGTATAGTGTAACTGTGGAAACTAGTGTACCATAAGCATGGAAATTGTTTTTGTATAAACCTGGCAATTGGTGTGGTGTTACCATGGAAATGGATTTGGTGTTAGCGTGAAAATAAGCATGGAAATGTTGCCATGGAAATGAGTGTAACTATGCAAATTGGTGTAGTATAAACATAAAAATTAGTGCAGTGTTAACATGGAAATTTTACTATGAAAATTAATGCAACTATGGAAATAAAAGTAGTGTAACTAAGGAAGTGGATGTAGTGCTACCATGTAAATGTTACCATAGAAATCAGTGTAATCATGGAAATAGGTGTAGTGTAACAATGGAAGTAGGTCTAGCGTAACCACAGAAATAGCTGTAGTATTACCATTGTAGTGGGTGTAGTGTTAACATTGAAATGTTACCATGTAAGTGATCACAGAAATATAACAGTGTAACCATAGAAACAGGTGTAGCAAAACCATGGAAATGAGTATAGAGTAACTCTGGAAATGGCTGACATGTAACCATGGGATTTTGTGCTGCATAACCTTTGAAATAGGCAAAGCAAAACTATGAAAATGGGTGTAGCGTAGCCATGGACATGATTGTAGCCCAACTGTATAAATTGTTGAAGTGTAACTAAGGAAATGGATGTAGCCCATCGATCTGTGTGTGATCAGCATATGGTATAATATCTGGGCTGTCACAGTTGGGCAAGAAGAATACAGCGGCGCACTTTACCTTGATTTTCTACAGTGCAAAATTCACGATTACTTCTGTATGTGTGTGTGTGTGTGTGTGTGTGTGTGTTTATGTGGAAACCAGATCCCACAGCCGGGTGAAAGGAATCATGAACATTGTGTGGTTGTGGGGACCATAGTCTGCTCTTCATTAGGAAAAAATGTTTTTTCCCCTGAAAAACTGCAGCTTTTGTTGGTTAAAAAAAAGGTAAAAGAGGCCTTTAACTAAGGTTGAAGTTAGGGTTGAATTAGGTCTGTGAGTGCAGAAAAGGTTAACGTTAGAGTTTGGTGAGATGGAGCACAGCAGGTTTCACCTACACTCATACAGAAGACCATGAAAACTCTCCAGCCATCTGCTTCACTTTGTCACATTTGAATAAAATAAAATAAATGAGCACATTTACGGCTCCACTGAGTTTCCTATTTGCACAGAAAGAGAGGGAGAGAGAGAGAGAGAGAGAGAGAGAGAGAGAGAGAGAGAGAGAGAGAGGTGTAGTTATTATATATGACACATTCCCCACTGAGACTTCTCACGTGTTTCTTGGAGGGCTGCGGTAAAATCAGGAGGAGTTTCACGCAACATCTCACTTGTGATCAGACAGGGCCACCCACCGCCTCATCTACATACACCTCACACAGGACAAAAGGTTTTAGGAAAGGGGGATGGATGTAGTGCTGTGCATGGCTGGTGATGTATTGGTTTTTGTTGAATGAACAATGGATTTGTTTTGGTGACGATGGACGATGGTCTTTTAGATGATGGACAATGCGTTTGGTCTTGTTGAAACTGTGCAATGGATTTGGTCTTGTACACAATGAATTGTGGTCTTGTAGACAATGGATGGATTTGTTTTTTGTAGACAATGGACGATGGTCTTGTAGATGATGGACAATGTGTTTGGTCTTGTAGATGCTGGGTGTTTGGTTTGGTCTTGTAGGTGTCGGATGGAGAATTTGGTTATGTAGATGTTGGGTGATGAGTTTGATTTTGTAGATGTTGGGTGATGGACTTGTAGCTGATGGACTATGAATTTGGCCCTGTAGAGGGCTTCTATACAGTTGATGATGGATTTGATCTTATAGATGATGGGTGATGGATGTGGTCTTGTAGCTGATGGACAATGGATGTGGTCTTGTAGACGATGGACGATGAATGTGGTCTTGTAGATGATGTTCGAGAGACTTGATCTTGGTAACAAGGAACGGTGGTCTTGTAGATGGTGGATAATGGATTTGTCATTGGTGACAATGGCTGATGGTCTTGTAAATGATGTGCAATGCGTTTGCTCTTGCTGGCGCTGGGCAATGGAATTGATCTTGTAGATGTTCAGTGAGGGGGTTGGTCTCGTAGCTGATAGACAATGAATTTAGCCCTTTAGAGGGCTTCTATACAATGGATGATGGACTTGATCTTGTGGATGATGGAGGTGGTTTTGTTGATGATGGGTGAGGGATTTGGTTTTGTAGATGATGGACAATGGTCTTGTAGATGATGGAAAAACTTTGATCTAATAGACGCTGGGCAATGGATTTGCTTTCGGAGATGGTAGGTGATGGATTTGGTCTAGTAGCTGATGGACAATGGATGTAGTCTTGTAAATGATGGGTGAGTGATGTGACCATGAAGATGATGGGTGAGGGATTTGATCTTATAGGTGATGGGCGATGGACTGTTGAATGCCTGATTTGGTTTTGTAGCTGATCAAGATTAATTTGATCTTGTACACACTGGCCAATGATTGGGTCTTGTAGATGATGGGCAATGGATTTGGCTTTATAGACAAGGATTGGTGGATGATCAACAATATCAACAAAACTCTTCAGGCAGTTGCAATCTCCCAATTATCACAGAACCCAACAAACCATTACAGAGTTTTCCTCCCACACAGCAAATGTAGTTGATCTACTAAGTCATGTTTGGTGTCTTTAGCTATGAAGTTAATGTAGCTAACAAGTAACCACACTAAATTATATGCTGTCATCTATTAACATGGACGACAATTCGGGCAAACTTCAGGCTTCAAAAAGGCATCTTACTGTTTTTAGTTATGGAATGTACTTTTGTCTATTTTTAAGTCCCAAGCAGCACAGTAGATGCACCAGCTTGATCAGAAGGGTGATCAGTTGATTAGATCAGATCTGGTCAGATCAATGAATGCAACTTGACAGCTTTACGCAGGAGACCTTTCCATCTCTGCTTCCTTTCGTGTCGTCATTAAACACGACTAAAGAGAAACAGCATGTGTTTTCATTCAGTATATGAAAGCACAAAACCACTTCTATAATCAGACATTAAAAAGCAAATTAATCATTGCTTTCTTCTATTAATATTGATGCTCTTCTAAAGCTCAATAAGAGGGGTGGGGGGTGGGGGGTTGGGGGTAGACCTCTTCTGCTTTGAAGCAAAGGCTTCGGGGGAATTTCTCTGAAATATGCATGAAACATAAAAGACGTATGCAAAGTTTGTTAACTTTAAAGGTCCCAGTGCCGAGATGAACGTGATCAAACAAAATTGCCACCCTGGGGTGTAGAAATTATGTGTGTGCGCAAAGGGGGGTGGGGGGGAGGTGTATAATTTTCATTCCTTAAAGGTGACCTTCCTGTGTCGCTGAAGCTCCAGGCACTGTCCCAGAAGAGTGCTTCGCTCTAATTTTAGATGAGGGAGGTGAAAGACTTTTGCACTTATAGTTTCAGAGTCTTTTCTCATGTGTAACATCATTATACTGAGAATGTATACTGCTTTTAACCAAACAAATGGAGGCTGAACTCACTGTACCTGTGCTTAGTCTACTGTAGGACTGCATCATAAAAAACCTGTAAAATAGTATTTTGGAAGGTATGATGTATCTTCAAATATATTAAAAACTAATGCTGAACATTTAGACCTTTAGAGAAGGCCAAATTATTTCTGGGAACTAAAAAATGCATGCTGATTTTGTTTATTTTTATTTCATTCCTTGCTTGAGTTCTAGATAAGTCAATCTATGAATATAAATTGTAGTCTAAGCAGGTAGATATGGAAAATAGTTGTGGCAGCTCTTTGCCAGTCACTGTAAAACTGATACATATAAGCTTAAATATATGTCAACAGACTGGTGGTACAAACGTCAAACAAAGCACAATACATGCTTCAAATGTCTGTGTTTAATCTGGATTGGCCAAAAAATGTGTTCAATCAACAGTTTAGCACTAATATACTATCAGAAATCCCTTAGGTGTGCTAAAATTATTATAGAGCAAGCAAGCAAGCAAAATTTATTTATATAGCGCTTTTTACAACAGGTGTTGTCACAAAGCAGCTTTACAGAACAATCAGTATTACAGAGAGAAGAGAAAAGAAAAAAGAAAATCCGAGTCCGAGCCCCCCTGAGCAAGCCAGCGGCGACGGTGGCAAGGAAAAACTCCCTAAAAGAGGAAGAAACCTTGAGAGGAACCAAGACTCAGAAGGGGAACCCATCCTCCTATGGTCGACACCGGATAGCAAACATTATTAGTATGAATAGAGGAATAGAGGTGATTGAAAACTGAGAGCCTAGCTCTAATAGAGTTCGGCACTGTTAAAGATCTAGAGGCACATACATTATTTTACAATTAAAAATTAGCCTAGATTATTTCAGCTGTAAAAAATTACTTTTGGCATTTTATATGAATATTTGGATTCATTATTATACTCAAGGTAACACATCTGGACCTGTGATTGCTCAGGATGCTCACTGCCCACAGTAACAACATTTCTATCAGTCATTAGCTACATTAGCCTTCATTAGCTTCAGTGCTAACGGGAGCAGTCTTGGGCTGGAGGTTAGGGAACTGGCCCTGTGACCGGAAGGTTGCCGATTCGATCCCCAGTGCCGACAGTCCATGACTGAGGTGTCCTTGAGCAAGACACCTAACCCCCAATTGCTCCCCGGGCACCATGGATAGGGCTGCCCTCTGGGCAAGTGTGCTCACTGCCCTCTAGTGTGTGTGTATTCACTAGTGTGTATGTGGTGTTTTACTTCACGGATGGGTCAAATGCGAAGGTGGAATTTCCCCGTTTGTGAGATTTAAAAAAGTATCACTTAACTTAAAAGTAACTTAGTCTAATTTGTTCATAGTGGTGGTGGTGATAAGAACCAGACATCAGTTCATAGTGGTGGTGATAGGAACCAGACATCCCCCTCTAAAAGCTGCCTCACAGAAAGTTATTACATAATAATAATAATAATGAAGCAAATAAAAGTCAGCAAAAGGGAAGGTATAGAAGGTCAAGAAGGTAAAAAAATGTAAAAAAAATAACTACCAAAAGTAAAACAATTTCTGAAAAAAAAAAGTTTCTAAAAATAAAAGTAACAGTAAAAATGATAGCATTAATAAATCTACACTTAAAAAAAAAATATGGTTCTTCAAGGGATTAAGAGTATAGAGAAAGGCTGAAGTAAGTCCCCCAAAGAAAACTTGCACATTCAGATTTTCCCATCATGAACATTCCATATAAAACTCGTGTAGGCTTACTGGTGGTTTTGGATAGTAAATACAGTGTTTTTATTTGTGTTTTAATCATGGCAACCCCTGGTTCCTATCACCACCACTGTAAAGAACTTAGTAAGTTCCTCTACAGTGGAATCTACTCAGAATGAATCTCAGCTGCTTGATTATGCTCAAAGTTTAGTTCTGAAATCTTCACTGTAATTTTACAATGTGTAAAAATAAAATGACAGTAGGTACACTTTTCTGTGGCTGGTTCTCTGCATGATTGAAAAGGAAAATGAACAAAATATCATCATTAATATAGTCATTAATCTTCTCTGCTGGAATATCTGTGATTTCTCTCCGCCAGAAGGTTCTCTGTAAACTGTGATTGCTGATACCCTTCAGTGGGGTGGCTTAAAATGACTGAAACAGGTTCTCT